>NW_007195595.1:108303-166890 GCF_000164805.1 Carlito syrichta | reverse complement strand
ATTATAGACTCTAGTTCCATCCAGGTTGCTGCAAAATTCATGATTTTGTTCTTTTTTATGGCTGCGTAGTATTCCATCATGTATATGTACCACATTTTTTAATCCAGTCCTCTTTTGATGGGCAGCATGGTTGCTTCCAGGTTCTTGATATTGTGAACAATGCTGCGATAAACATACGTGTGCAGGTATCTTTTTTAATAGAGTGATTTGAGTTCTTCAGGATATATTCCCAATAGGGGGATTGCGGGGTCATATGGGAGGTTGATATTTAGAACTTTTAGGAATCACCACACTGCTTTCCACAGAGGTTGCACTAGTTTACACTCCCACCAACAGTGTAGAAGTGTTCCCTTTTCGCCACACCCTCTCCAGCAGCTGTTATTTTTTGAGTTGTTGATAATTGGCATTCTGGCTGGAGTTAGGTGGTATCTCAGTGTGGTTTTGATTTGCATCTCCCTGATGATTAGTGAGGTTGAACATTTCTTCATGTGTCTGTTGGCTGCTTGGATGTCTTCCTTTGTGAAGTGTCTGTTCATATCTTTTGCCCATTTTATAATGGGGTTGTTTGTTTTTTTCTTTTCAGCATGTTTCGGTTCCCTGTAGATCAAAGATGTTGTTGTTGGCAATACTTTTCCCCAGTCTGTAGGCTGTCTCCCTGCTCTTTGATGGTTTCTTTGGCTTTGCAGAAGCTTGTCAGTTTAATGAGGTCCCACTTGTCTATCTTATCTCTTATGGCCTGTGGGTTTCAGGTTTCGTTCAGGAATTGGATGCCAGTTCCAATTTCCATGAGAGTGTGTCCTCATTTTCTAAGGTTCTTATGCTTTGGGGTTTTACATTTAGGTCTCTGATTCATTTGGAGTTAATTTTTGTGTATGGGGTTAGATAGGGGTCCTGTTTCAATCTTCTACATGTGGTCAGCCAGTTTTCTCAGCACCATTTACTGAATAGGTTCTCCTCTCCCCAGTGGTAGGTGGTGGAGGCTTTGTCGAAGATGAGTTGGTTGAGAAATTGAGGTTTTTGCTTCTGGAATCTCAATTATATTCCATTGATCTATATGCCTGTTCCTATACCAATACCAAGCCGTTTTGATGATTGTAGCTTTATAGTAAAGTTTGAAGTCTTGTAATGTGATACCACCTGCTTTGTTTGGTTTTTTTTTGCTGAGGATTGTTCTGGCTATTCTTGGTCATTTGTGTTTCCATATGAATTCCTGTGTTGTTTTTTCTAGGTCTGAGAAGAATGTTGCTGGTAATTTGATGGGTATTGCATTGAATCTGTAGATTGCCTTAGGTAAGATGGACATTTTCACAATGTTGATTCTTCCAATCCATGAACATGGGATATTTTTCCACTTGTTTGTGTCATCTTTGATTTCTTTGAGCAATGTTTTGTAGTTTTCATTGTAAAGGTCTTTCACGTCTCTAGTTAGGAAAATGCCAAGGTATTTCTTTTTTTGTGTGGCTATTGTGAATGGAATTGTGCTTTTTATTTGGGTTTCTGTTTGCTTATTTTTGGTGTAAAGAAATGCGATTGTCTTTTGCACATTTATTTTATATCCTGAGACTTTGCCAAAGGCCTTTATCAGTATAAGGAGGTTTTTGACAGATTCTCTTGAGTTTTCAAGGTACACGATCATGTCATCTGCAAAGAGAGATAGCTTGACTTCCTCTTTTCCTATTTGAATATGCCTGATTGCCTTCTCTTCTCTGATTGCTCTAGCTAGGACTTCCAATACTATATTGAACAGGAGAGGTGAAAGTGCATCCTTGTCTTGTTCCAGTTTTCAGGGGAAATGGTTCCAATTTTTGTCCATTTAGGAGTATGCTGGCTGTGGGTTTCTTGTAGATGGCTTTTACTATTTTGAGGTATGTTCCCTGTATGCCTAGATGTTCGAGGGTTTTTATCAAGAAGTGGTGCTGGATTTTATCAAAAGTTTTTTCTGCATCTAATGATATAATCATGCGGGGTTTTTTTGACATCTATTGATGTATTTAATTACATTTATGGTTTTATGAATGTTGAACCAGTCTTGCATCCCAGGGATGAAGCCTACTTGGTCATGATGGATGATTTTTGAGATGTGTTGTTGAATCCAGTTTGCTAGGATCTTGTTGAGAATTTTAGCATCTATGTTCAAAGATATTGTCCTGTAGTTCTCTTTCTTTGTTGAGTCTTTACCTGGCTTGGGTATCAATGTGATGTTAGCTTCATAAAATGATTTGGGGAGAGTTCCATCTTTCTCAATTGCCTGGAATACCTTCAGTAGGATTGAAATCAGCTCCTCCTTAAATGTCTTGTAGAATTCTGCTGGAAAGCCATCTGGTCCAGGGCTTTTTTTGTAGGTAGTTTTCTTATTACGTAGTCAATTTCCTTGATTGTTATTGGTCTATTTAGGGTCTCAATTTCTTCTTGTTTCGACCTAGGCAGGTTGTGTGATGACAGAAAGTCCTCCATTTCCTTAAAGTTTTCAAGTTTGTTTCCATACAAGTGTACACAGTAGTCTCTAATGATCTTTTGTATTTCTTCAGGGTCAGATGTGACTTCATCTTTTGTGTTTCTGATTGTGCTTATTTGGGTTTTTTCTCTCCTTTTCTTGGTCAGTCTAGCTAGGGGACCATCAATCTTGTTTATCCTTTCAAAAAATCAGCTTTTTGTTTCATTGATTTTTTTTGTATTATCTTTTTGTCTTCTATGTCCTGGATTTGGGCTTTTATTTTGGTGATCGGGATTCTTCTGATGAAATTAGGGTTTTTGTGGTCTTGCTTTTCCAACTTCCTTAGGTGGCTTGTTAGGCTGTTAATTTGTGATCCTTCCATTTTCTTCATGTGCGTTTGTAGGGATATAAATTCCCCTCATACTACAGCTTTCATGGTGTCCCAGAGATTTTGGTAAGATGTTTCTTCATTTTTATTTGTTTCCAGGTATCTTTTGATCTCTGTTTTGATTTCGTCATTGACCCAGGAGTTGTTTAGCATCATGCTGTTTAGTGTCCATGTCTTTGTGAGTTTTGGGGGGACCTTGTTGGTGTTAATGTTTATTTTTATTCCACTGTGGTCTGAGAATGTGCATAGTAAAATTTCAGTCCTTTTAAATTTGCTTATGCTTGATTTATGGCCAAGTATGTGGTCGATCTTAGAATACATTCCATGTGGTGGTGAGTAGAATGTGTACTCTGTGGTCTTTGGATGGAGTGTTCTGTAGGTATCGATTAAGTCCTTTTGGTTAAGAGTCACATTGAGGTTCCGGATCTCATTGGTAATTTTTGTCCTGATGATCTGTCTAGGGTTGTGATTGGGGTATTAAAGTCCCCAGTTATGATGGTGTTAGAGTCAATATCTTTCTTTAGTTTTCCTAGAAGTTGCTTTATGAAAGTTGGTGCACCTATGTTGGGTACATATATGTTTAGGATAGATATTTCTTGTTGATGGAGTGAAACTTTTATCATTATGTAATGGCTCTCTGTATCTTTTAAAATTTTTGATAGCTTAAATGATATTTTGTCTGAAATTAGGATCACAACTCCTCCTTTCTTTTGTGTTCCATTCGCCTGAAAATTTGTTTCCCATCCTCTTACTTTGAGTCTGTGCATGTCCTTTCTAGTGAGATGGGTCTCTTGAAGGCAGTATATTGTTGCCTGGTGATATTCTATCCATTTTGCCATTCTATGTCTTTTCAGTGGTGCATTTAGTCCATTCACATTCAGGCTAATTATTGAGATGTGAGAGTTCATCCCTATCATAGAGTTCTTATAGAGTTGTTCTTCCACTTGGTTTTTTGTCTTTCTTTTGGCTTTGGGTTGATTCATGTGTATTTTATTCTTTTTCCTGTACTCTTGTGAAGAATGTTATTCTTTTTCCTTTTCTTCTGTGCTTAGTACTTTCTTAAGTGTTTCATGTAGAGGTGGTTTGGTGGTAGCATAAGTTCTTAGGGATTGGATATCTGGGAAAGATTTTAATTCTCCCTCACTGATGAAGCTTACTTGGCTGGGTAGGTTATTCTTGGTTGAAATTGGCTATCTTTTTAGGACTTTGAAGATAGGGCTCCAAGCTCTCCTAGCCTGCAGGGTTTCTGAAGATAAATCTGCTGCTATTCTAATTGGTCTTCCATGGTAGGTGATCTGGCCTTTTTCTCTTGCTGCCTTTAAGATTTTTTCTTTTATGCCTACTTTGGTTAGGCAAATTATTATGTGTCTAGGAGTTGGTCTTCTCATTTGTTGTCTGGCAGGGGTTCTCTGAATCTCTTGTGTTTGAATTTTTGCATCACTGATTAGATAAGGGAAGTTTTCTTGGATGATCTCATGGAAAGTTTGTTCCATTATGGTCTCTGTCTCTCTTTCTGCCTCAGGAAGGCCAATTACTCTTAGGTTCGGTCTCTTGAAGTAATCGCTCATCTCTTGAAGGTTTTGTACTGTCTTTTTGAGCTTGTTTTCTGTATTTTTAAGAATTTGGGTTAGTTCTATATTTTGGTCCTCAAGCTTTGAGATTCTTTCTTCTGCTTGGGTAATTCTGCTTTCTATGCTTATCAGTTTGTTATTTATTTCATTCACAGTATTCTTTATTACTGTTATCTCAGATATCAGCTCCTTCCTAGTTTCTTCTTGTCTCTTCTCAATTCTTTTTAATCTCTCCATTAATGTCTTGATATCTAGGTTTATAGTTTGGGACCAGTCATTCCGGAGGCTCTTCATTGTTTGCATTTCAAAGTCAGTTTTCTCAGTGTCTGCCCTCCCAGGGGTCTGGGAGAGACCCATATTCTTTTGGTTTTTCTTCATTTGTGTAGATTTTTCTCTCTCTCCCCCTTACCCTCTACTTCTTTAATTCTGTTTTTCAGAGAAGGTGGGGTTGCTTTTGTTTCACTTGTGCAATCTCCTGTTCTTCCTTATGAGGGTCCTCTGGCTTTGTTCACTTTTGAGGTTGGAGTGTGGGCTGCGGGCTATACTTTTTGCAGTTTTGAGGTTTAATTGAGGGGGAAGCTGTGATTCAGAATCTATATGCTGATTCCAGCATCCACCAACAGGTGTATGAGCACACTGGAACCTATTTCCCACTGCCTTGCAATCTGTCTGTGCAGCAGTATGTAGGTTTGGTTCCTGGATCAAAAGGAGGTACAAAAGAGGAAAATAATGGAGGAAGGGGGATCAATAGGAAGTTAGAAGAGAGGAGAGTGAGAGGGAAAACAGACATACATACCAACTAACAGGTGAAAAAGAGACATAAGGTCAGACAGAGGTGAAAAAAACACGTGAGCAAAATTCCCTAAAGAATAGTGGTACCAGCCGGGCTTGGTGGCTCAGCCTGTAATCCCGCTCCTTTGGGAGGCTGAGGTGAGTGGATTGCCTGAGCCCACAGGTTTGAGACCCACCTGGGCAGCGAGACCTCATCTCTATAATAAATTAAAAAATCAGCCGGGCATGGTAGCGCATGCCTGTAATTCCGGCTACTGGGAAGGCTGAGACAGAAGGATCGCCGGAGCCCAGCAGGTCGAGGCTGCGGTGGCTGGGAGCGGCCACTGCACTCCAGTCTGGGGGACAGAGTGAGACTCCAGCTCAAAAAAAAAAAAAAAAAAAGAATAGTGGTACCTACACAGAGACAGACCAATAAAATCATGAAACAGATAGGGTAAATCAGAAAGCAAACAAAAGTGAGCAGAACAAACAGTCAAAATGATAAAATCAAAAGTCAAAATAAGAGCTCATACTAGCTCTGGAATCTTTTCTGAGTATCTAAAGTCTCTTTAGCTCTGATTTCCGTCTCTCCCCTTTGTTTTCAATGCAGGCAGCTAGATTTACTCACAGTTTGGGTTTGCTTTTTTTTAGCCTGCTGCCTGGGAGGTCTGTGACACTTAGTTGCCTTTGTCTGATTCAGGTAGGGGAGGGGCTTTGTCTCCTGTTTAGTGATGTTACCTTAGGAAACAAGGTGGAGGCTGCTGATAGGTGGGCGGGGCAATACAAATCTCTGCCTGGAGAATGGCCAAGGTGGCAGTTTCACTTTTGCGAATCTTTTCTCTCCGCTTGTCTGGGTCCCTAGGCGATCCACTATGATGGACTGTGGTGGTGGGAGGCACCGGGGATCAGCTTCACAGCTGGGCGCTGGATCCAGGGTGCCACCAACAGGCTGGGGTAGAGGAGGGGGTTGGGAGTTCCCTCCTCTGGAGCTGAGAGCCTCCAATCAGCACTTCCTTAAGATATACTGTTCCCTTACACAAGCATGGAGTCGTGTGCTGCGTGCCTCAGCCAGGGTGGGCCCAGAGCTCCAGAGCTGCAAAGCTCCAAAGGGCAGGCGGTGGGTGGCGAGAGTGGCCCTGGACCCCTCACAGGGTACTTCAGCCAGAAATGGGACCAGTATTTCTGAGGGGCAGGTGCCCAGAGCCTCCCTGGGTGACTGGCGGGTTGGTGCTGGGTGCTGGGCGAGACGATGTAGCCAGGGAGGGAGTCGAGACCCGAGACTCCTGCACGGGCGGGAGTCATGTATAGTGGAGCAGCAGAAGCTGGGGGCTGCAATATCCAGCCCTGCGTGAGACTGAAGATCCCCAGGCCTCGGACCAGTGTGGTTGGCGGTGGGCAGTGGCATGGGGGAAGAAAAGTAAGAGTCTTTTTGGGAACTCACATTCAGAGAATCTCACAAATCCACCTATGCCGTCGCCATCTTCAAACGTAAACTCGTTAAATGTACATTGACTAGTGGGGTATTTCTTGGAAAAAACCTATTACCAAACCAGCACAGAATGTAAATAATTTCTTGCCTGAAATATAAGACTGATATTTACAGGACAGTTGTCCAGAATCTTCTTGCTGAATTGAAAAGTATTTCACTCTTCATTGCTGTAGGTTCTTTGAACTCTACAAGCATGCAATTTAAAACATAAACCATTTTGGTATACAGGACACCCACTTAAAATTAAATTCTAGAACACTCCTGAGAATGCTGCATAACATTTATGGTTTTATAACTTACATTTTCTAGCAAAAGTACCTTTAGGACCTAACAACATATTTTCAGAGATAGCTAATCCAAAATATGTAATATATTTGAGACCACAGCACCACTTAAATTCTTGAACATATAAAAAGCATGATTGACTTCATTGTCCCCAAAACAAAACAAGCTACCAATTTTAAGCCGAGAAAGCCAAGACCAGAGTTAAAATAAGTTATTTCTAGGTTAGGAATGTCTGCTTTTAGTTTAATCTCAAAAATAACTAATCTTTAAAAAAAAAGTATTCTATTTTATGTTCATAAATTCTCTGTTGATAACCTTGGAAGAATTTATATCAGTATTACATACTTTGATCCCCTCTTGTGGTATGATAGAAATGGTGGGCCCCTGGACTACATTTTCAGACAAGTTCCCTTTTCCTTGTTCTTTTGCAGAATGACTCACCAGTGGACAGGAGGCTGTGACTTTGGTATTTGTGTGAGGCATTACCCTGTGATTTCTCATTTTCAGAGCATTCCTATAGATATACCACAAAAAGCAGAATCTGCTTTTTTTTTTTGAGTTGGAGTCTCACTCTGTCCCCCAGGCTGGAGTGCAGGGGCATGCTCACGACCACCGCAGCCTCCACCTGCTGGTCTCAGGTGATCCTTCCGCCTCAGCCTTCTAAGTAGCTGGAACCACAGGCATGCGCCACCACACTCTGCTAATTTTTTGGTTTATTGTAGAGATGAGGTCTCACCAAGTTGTCCAGGCTGGTCTCGAACCCCTGGGCTCAGACAGTTCTCTCACCTCGGCCTCCCAAAGTGCTGGGATTACAGGACACTCCCAGTTTAGTCTGATTCTCTTAAACCATTCTATCAAAGGACTATCAGTCCAAACTACCATCTACAGAAAGAAAAGACACTCAAAGACAAAAGCATTCAGAAAAGAAAAGGAGTTCATATGCAAAGAAAACTTGCAAGAGAGTGGAAGCTTTAGAAGGACGGGCTTAGGGTTTATCAGATTAAAAAATGAAAAGTATTTGAAGGAAAAAAAATCTACCAAATTACCAAATTCACTAAGTTTAGTTACTCATTTCATGGTGGAAAACAATTTTCTCAAAGCATTGTCAAAATCAGGGATGCCGTTAATTAGAAAGTAAGGACTGTACTTGCTAATCTTGACTCATCTCATTGTTTTATCTCAAATGGTCTTCAAGATAATCTTCAGCCTCAGCAATTCACAGACAGACTCTGTGAAAAGCTGTGATTCTTATGGTAAATTATGGTAAAAGATTATAGGTTAAAATCGGCAACTAGAAGAAGGCACGTGAGGCAAAGTCCAGGAGACACCAGACAAGCTTCCAGTTGTCTTCTTCCAGTGAAGACACACAGACAGCACTTAATTCTTCCAGCAATGATGTATGACAACATTCTTGGAGTATTGCTAACCCAGGAAGCTCCTCCGGCTTTGCTGTTCAGATTTCTTCTTGAGGGTCAGTCACAAAGGCATCGCAAGGCTGGATCCCATGTGGCCAACTTTCAATCTTCAGCCCCATAAAAGATTAAGGGGAAACCACATGGCCCAAAGACCTCACCATAAATCACATTGTTAGCTTAGACTATCTGGCATGGCCTAAGGCCCCCAGGTAAACAGGATATTCTAAGAACTCAGGCAGGATATTCTAAGAACTCAGAGGTTATCTTTCTGGAGCTGTATGTGGGCCAAACATTTCTTTGGAATGTGAGGAGTTTACACAATCAAGACCTGCAGTGTTGATCCTTTTACTGCTGTGTTGTTTTATTTTGTTTTCTGACCAGGATGTGATGTGCATTGCTACCTACCATGGCCTCTAGTTAGGGTGTCAGTTTTGCCTCCAAACTTTATCCTAAAGTATGGATTTGACCATAAATTTGCTTAGTGATTTTTCTGATTCAGTAGCATCACTTTGATGTTTAGTTTTATTATGTAAGTGTGATAAAAGGTGATGGGGGGGGTTGGAATCTCATTCTGTCCTCCAGGCTTGAGTGCAGCGGTGTGATCATGGCTCACCACAACCTCGACCTCCTGGTCTCCTGTGTTCCTTTGCCTTAGCCTCCCAAGTAGCTGAGACCATAGGCATGCACCACCATACCTGGCTAATATTTTGTATTTTTGTAGAGACGAGGTCTTACTGTATTGCCCAGGCTGGTCTCAAACTCCTAGGCTCAAGCAATCCTCCTGCCTTAGCCTCCCAAAGTATGGGATTACAGATGTGAGCCACCAATGCTTAATATACAAAGACCTTATAGGTCTGGTTAGTAAAACTAAAGTCATATGTTACTAAAACTTAAAAGTTCACTTTGTTTGGAGGCTTTGTAAAGTCGATAAGGTTGTCGATTCTTTTACGTGTAAGATATTGCTCACATATTGAAATCAGGAACCAAGAACCATCAAATGCACCTCAGCTAAATTGCTTGCACTTTGTCGCTTAATAACGGGCTTGTGATGCCTACTTTAATGAATCTTTGAAGAGGTAGTAATTGAGAAATTACCAAAACTGATGAAAGACATCAGCCTACACATTAAAGCAGCTCAGTGAATCCGAACACCCAGTAATGATATATACAAAGGAAACTATACTTAAGTACATCATAATTAAACTTCTGAAAGACAAAGATAAAATCTTTTTTTTTTTTTGAGTTGGAGTTCTCACTCTGCCCAGACTGGAGTGCAGTGGCACGCTCCCGGCCACTGCAGCCTTGACCTGCTGGGTTCCGGCGATCCTTCCGCCTCAGCCTTCCAAGTAGCTGGAACTACAGGCACGCACTACCACACCGGCTAATTTTTTGATTTTACTGTAAAGATGAGGTCTCGTCAAGTTGCCCAGGCGGGTCTCGAACCCGCGGGCTCAGGCAATCCATTCACCTCAGCCTCCCAAATAGCGGGATTACAGGCTGAGCCACCGAGCCCGGCTAAGATAAAATCTTAAGAGCAGCAAGAGGAAAAAAAGACATATTCTTTAAAAAAAGTAACAGTAAGACTTAAGACTACTTTTTCTGACTGGAAGTATGGAAGCCAGAAGACAATGAAAAGACATATTTAAGTGCTAAAAGAAAAAAAAACTACCAATTTTACATCCAGTTCAAATGTCCTTTATAAATGATGGTAAAACAAAGATTTACTCAGACAAATAAAAGCAGAGAAATTTCATCAGCAGCAGACTTACACTTTAAAAAATTTTAAAGGACGTTCTCAAGGCTGAAGGAAAATGAATTCAGTAGAAGCATCAATCTTCAGGAAAGAAGAGCTGCAGAAGATATAAATGTATAGGTGAAGTTTTTGTTTTTGTTTGAGTTGTAGTCTCACTCCATTGCCCAGGTTGGAGTGCAGTGGCACACTCATGGCCACCTCAGCATTGACCGACTGGGCTCCGGCGATCCTTCTGCCTCAGCCTTCCAAGTAGCCAGAACTACAGGCATGCAATATGACGCCTGACTAATTTTTTATTTTATTGTAGAAATGAGGTCTCGCCAAATTGCCCGACTGGTCTCAAACCCGTGGGCTCAGGCAATCCACTCACCTCGGCCTACCAAAGTGCTGGGATTACAGGCTGAGCCACTGAGCCCGGCCATAAGTGAATTTTAAAAATTGACTTTCAAAGCAACAATAACATGTCCTATAGGGTTCATAGGTAAAGTTGATACATGTCAAGCTTGTTTTTCTTTTACATAACACATGTAGAAGTAAAATCTAAAAACACATATTGCACAAAGTTTAAGAAGGAGGTAAATGAACTTAAATCATTGTAAGGTTTTGATTCTTTGGCTACTGGTACACACACACACACACACACACACACACACACACACACACACACAAACTTAAGGTAGGCTGTGATAAGTCAAGGAAGAATACTGCAATCTCTAGGTAAGTGATTATCAAAGTGTGATTAGCAGTACAAACATCATCTCAGAATTTGTTAGAAATGCAGGGTAGCATGGCAAAAACTCAGGCCTCCTCCAAATATACTAACTCAGAAACTCTGGCAGTGGGACTGACAATGTATATTTTGACAAATTCACCAGGTGATTCTGAAGCGCCCTAAAATTTGAAAAACACTGTTCTAGGTAGCTATCAAAAGAAAACAAACAGGTATAATTAACAATTGTATAGAAGTACACAGAATAATAAAAATACTTGATTAATTTAAAGTACTATAAGAAAGATGCAATAAAAGAACAAAAAAACAGATAGGAAAAATAGAAAAATAAAATACAACAAAAAGAAAGAGCACTTAAACCCAACTATGACAGTAATCACATTACGTGTAAATGAACTAAATGCTTTAATTAAAAACACATTTTTAGAGACACACTTTAAGTAAAAATACACAGATTACTTAAAAACATTTTAGGCCAGGCTCTGTGGCTCAGCCTGTAATCCCGCACTTTGGGAGGCCAAGGTCAGTGAATTGCCTGAGCCCACGGGCAACTTGGCGAGATCTCATCTCTACAATAAATCAAAAATTAGCTGGGCGTGGTAGCGCGTGCCTGTAGTTCCAGCTACTTGGAAGGCTAAGGCAGAAGGATCACCGGAGCCCAGCAGGTCGAGGCTGAGGTGGCTGGGAGCGTGCCTCTGCCCTCCAGCCTGGGCGACAGAGTGAGACTTCAACTCAAAAAATAAAAAATAAAAATAAAAACATTTTAAAATACCATTCAAACCCTAACTCTCAAAAAAGCTGGTGTGATTCTATTACTAATAGGTAACTTCGACTTTAAGAAGACTTTCTATAGTTGAAGAAGGGTATGCTGTAATAATAAAAACCTCAATTCAATGAAAAAAAGCATAACTATCCTGTCTATATGTACTAGATATAGCTTAAAAATATATAAAACCAAAGCATAAGACTAAATGGAGAAATAGATAAATCCACAGTAATTGTCAAACATTTTAAGATATCTATCACAATATCTCCTTATAAATTCAGACAAAAAATCAGCAAGGATATAAAAGACTTGAACAACATTAATAGTCATCATGATCCAATTGGCGTCTGTAGAACACTATCCCAATGTCAGAATATACATTCTTTTTAAGCCTACATGAGACATTAACCAAAACAGACGTGTTGAGCCAAAAAAGTAAGCTCAACATATTTTTAAAACTTGAAGTCATACAGAACATGTTTTCAGGTTCCAGTGGAATCATACTAGAAACTAACAACAGAAAAATAAAACCTCTTTAAATAACCTATAGGTTGAGGAAGAAATCACAATGGAAATTAGAAAATACTTAAGAAATAATAAAAACACATTATTGTGTGATGCAGCTAAAACAGTGCATAGAGGGAAATTTATAGCATTAAATGCACACATTCTAAGTGAGCTTAAAAATTATTGAACTAAACTTCCATCTGAGAAGCTAGAAAAAAGAGCAAATTAAACTCGATAGAATAACTGAGGTGAGCAGAAATCAATGAAAAAGAAGATAGACATAAATAACCTAGAGAAAACTCAACATAACTAAATACTGTTTTTTTTAAAAAAACAAAAAAAAGCTTAATAAAGCATGAATTTTTTATTAAAATAAAACAGCAAGTACAGAAATTACCAGGCTCAGGAATATAAAAGGAGACAACACTACACATTCTAGAAACATTAAAAAGATAAAAGACTTAATAGGACATCAAGAAAGTGAAAGGATGATCCACAGAATGGAAGAAAATGAACATGTTATCTAGAATATATAAAGAACTCTTACAACTCATTAGTGAAAAAACAAATAACCCAATATTAAAAAATGGGCAAAGAATCTGATAAACATTTCTCCAAAAGAGATTTACAAATAGCCAGTAGCACCTGAAAAGATGTTCAATATCATTAGCCATCAGGAAATGCAAATCCAAACCCCAATGAGATACCATTTCACATCAACTAGTATGGCTTAAATAAGAAAGACAGATAGTAACAAGTGCTAGTAAGGCTGTGGAGAAATTTGAACCCTTGTACATTGCTGATGGGAATTTTAAATGGTGCAACCACTTTGGAGCATGGCCTGGCAGTTCCTCAAAAGTCAAACATAGAGTTACTATTTAACCCAATATTTCCACTTCTATGTATATACTCAAGGGACATGAAAAAAATGTACACGTAACCTTGTACCTGAATGTTCATAGCAGTATTATTCATAATTGTCCCCAAATTGAAACAATCCTACTTTGGGGAAAAAAAACTCTCCCAAACTATGTTTTTCCCTCTGCCTGCATATGACAACAATCATCAACACAGAAAACTTCTGTGACCAAATTTGGGGGTTCCTCGCCACCACCAAGCAGTGGACACCAGCTAGACGTCCTCCAATTCAATTCTAACACTATCTACCTGGAGATAGTGTCAGATTCCACAGGGTGAGGGCCCAGTCCCCAAGATGGCCTTCAGACACCAGTTGCAAGTCTGTACCTCCCAAATTTCTGACCAACCAGCTTCAAGTTGGAGTTCCCATGATCCCTTCTTTGGGTTCAATTAATTTGCTGGAGAAGCTCACCCAACTCAGAGAAACACATTTTCTGGTTTTTCATAAAGGATCCAGATGAAGAAATGTGTAGGGTGAGGTATGGAGGAAGGTGTACAGACCTTCCATGCCATCTCTGGCGTGCCACCCTACAGGAACCTCCATGTGTTTAGCTATCCAGAAGCTTCCTGAATTCAGTCCTCTTGGGTTTTTATGGAAGTGGCATGACCTTAGCATTCCTTCCCCCAAGATGAAGGGCAAGATCCCTTCTGCAGAGGGTCTTGAGATCTACAGCAAGGAAGGTAAGGGAGGATTAGAGTCCTCCCTTGAGGCAGGTGGAAGGAGGGCAGGAGAAGATCAGAGAGATTCTGTTTCCTAAGGCCTGCCCCTGAGGACAAACACACCCAATCAACATTGTAACAGAATACCATGACAAGGGCTATGGAGATTGTGAGCCAGGAACCATGGGCGAAAACCAGTATATAACAAAGTACCACCAACCCAGATTGTCATCAACTGATGAACAAATCAAATGTATTATAGTCATACATGGGATAGTATTCAGCCATAAAAAAATGAAGTGCTGATACTTGCTACAACATGGATCAACTTTGAAAACATTATACTAAAGGAAAGAAGTCACAAAAGGCCACATAGCGTATTATTTCATTCATATGACATGTTCAGAACCAATCTATAGAGACAGAAAGCAGATGTCAAGGCACCTATTGCCGAGGGAAAGCAAACAACTTAGAGAAAAATGGGGAGTGACTGCTAATAAGGATGGGGTTTCTTTTGGGGTTAAGGAAATGTTCTAAGATTGATTTGGTGATGATTGCACAATTCATGAATATACTAAAAATCATTGATTATATACTTTATGTGTGTAAGGTAAGTGTGTAGAAAAAGAGAATGAGCCAAGTGGTTACGCTAAGAAAAGAAAATTTATTAGAGGGAAAGGGAAGGAAGACTGGCCCTCGAGAAGAACCTGCAGCCTGTTATTTTGGGTTCCTCTTATACTCCCTAGCTGGAGTCTGGTGGTCACGTAGCACACATAGTGCTGAGGAAGCAGGTGCCACTGGTCACGTGGCCCTGAGATGTGGCCTTGAAGAAGCAGGCTGGTGCTGGTGGTCATGCAGCCTGGAGACATGGCCTTGAGGAAGCAGGCTGGTGCTGGTGGTCATGTAACCTTGAGGATGCAGCTGTTGGCAGCAAAAACAAGACGTCACTTAAGCAAGCGGTGAAGGAGTGGGGAGGGGTGAATGGGGGTTGTAGCTCCCTTACAAATTGTATGCTGTATTAATTATATTTCAACAAAACTGCTAAAAATATAAGAACATATTATGAAAAATCTTATGCTCCCCCCCAAAATATTTATCTACTTAAATGAGACGTGATTCATGTACTGAAATGTTCTCATTTTTTCCCGAGTCAAGCATGTTGATGTCGACATGTATTGAAATGTTCTTGAAAAGTATTTAAATGAACACAAAAAATAAATAGAAATATGAATAGTCATATTGAATTTGTAATTGAAGTGCTCTCATAAAGAAAATTTCAGGTTAAGATATTTCATAGGTGAATTATTCCAAACATTTAAGGAAGAAATAATACCAGTCACAAATCTTTTTAAAGAAAATAGAGAATGAAGTACTTCACAACTTGTTTTATGACAACATAATCTTGATACCCCGAATCTGACAAAAATGTAAGAAAAAGACAGGCCAATTTTTCTCATGAGCATAAATACAAAATTTCTAAACAGCAAAGTATAAAATTGAATCTACTCTTCTATAAAAATGATAACAAGTCGTGACCAAGTACAGTTTATTGCCAATACCCAATTTTGAAAATCTGTGAAAATCACATTAACAAAGAGATGAAGGCAATCCCATGATTATCTTAATGGATACAATAAAAGCATTTGACATAGTTCAATATCCTCGCAAGAAAAACAAATATAGTCTCAGAAAACTAGAAGTAGAAGCAGTTTGTTCCATTCAGACCATCAAATGTATCTGTTGCATGTGCCTCCCCCTCAAAGGTCATGTTCTATAGTCACACTTAAGGTAAGCTCTAATGAGTTTATTTGAACAATGCCTAGTGGATGACAAAACAAATGTAGAAAGAACCTGGACCCTTGAGTGCCCAAGAGTAGCAAGGCTGTTCTATGCCTCTGGACCATTTACTTCAGCACTGTTATGTCACAATCCCAGTGGTGCCTCCAAAATGGTAGGTCAGACCAGACCGGGGGTTGGGGGATGGGGGGGAGGTCTGTGATCCAGTGCCACTCAAAAGAAGCAAAGAATTGCACATAAATTAGACTGGAAAATATAGTTTATTTTGAAAGTAAATTGGAGAGAGAGAGAGGAGATTCACCTCCCCAAGGTAGGGGAGGTGGCCAAAGCTTTGGAAAACATGGTGGGCATATGGCAAAAAGCCACATGGCCAGACCAGAGCTTAGCAAAGCAATGGCAAATGGCTGCTTAAGATTGAATGCTTTTAAACCTTCCCTTTGATGGGGACAGGTTGTTAAGATGACTGGTTGGTAGTCTGTTTCATGTTGCCATGCAGGGGGCAGGTAAACACAGGTACTAACATCATGATGGTAGACAGCAGGCAGATGTGTGGATTAGTCACATGACTGTTGCCAAGGTGATGGGGTCTGTCTGTGCCATGACAGTTCCAAAGGGCTGATTAAATTAACTTATTTCTTATGTGTGGAGGCAAATATTTGGAATAGAAAAGCTAATTAATACAAAACAAGCTGGAGAGGGGTTGTAAAACAATTATCAATAGCTACCTCTGAGAAACTGGTTCTGTCCTTGGCTAGTGATTAGAGGGTAAACTAGGTACTTTGCTAAGAAAACATGCCAGAAATAGGCGGTGTCAAAATGGCTACACTTTGGCTATATTGACTCCATTTTATGTCCTTTCAATCATTGTTACATTAGAGACTTTAAATGTCTTTTTCTTTCAGCCACACATGATTATCTTTTTGTTAAAATAACTTAGCCATACCCCTGCTAATGAAGAAAATGGCGTGTAATATAAAATAGGAGAAACTGCATGAAAGAAATTTGTAAGAATGAAGCATAGAAGAATATTTGATGATTAAGATGACATGTATCAAGAATGTTTACCCAGGGAAGTTACAGAGTAACTATCTGTGCATGTCTTCACGAAGACGATTGAATTGCCCCACAAGTGAAATGGGGACAATTCGCTTGTCAGTTTAAAGTCTGGCATTTGCTATGATGACAGAGAAGTCCAAATTCTACCAAAACATGTTTAAAGAGGTTTATTCTAAGCCAATATGAGTGACCATGTCCCAGGTTACACAATCTCAGAGGCTCTGAGAAAGTGCGCCCAGGGCCATTGGGTTACAGTTTGGTTTTATACATTTCAGGGAGACAGGAATGGCAGGTAGAGTTGTATATCAACTGGCTTGGCCTGAAAAGGTAGGACATTTTGGGAGTGGAGGGGGAGAAGCTTGCAATTCATAGTTGGGTTTTAGGGATCCTTTAGTTGACACTTGGTTGAAAGAGTTAAGCTGTTGTCTAAAGATTTGAAATCTGTAGGAAAAAATGTCTGAGTTAAGATGAGGAAGATGTGAAGACCAAGGTTCTTATTATATAGATAAAGCCTCATAGTTGGCAGTCCTCAGACAGAATAGATGGCAAATGTCTCTTATTCATAGTTTAAGGGTATCAGATTCTCAGTTAATCCCTCCTGGATCTGGGAAGGTCTGGAAGGAGAAAAACTGGGCAACATTAAAGTCAATGGAGACTTATAGATGCAAATTTTTTCCTACAAAAGACTGCTTTGCAGAGGCATTTCAAAATATGCCAAAGAAATGTATTTGGGTGTAGAACATTTCTATTTCTTTCTTTATCTGCCAGGTAATATTATGCCAGAGTCAGGTTGGAAGGAAAGCCACATTATATAGAGTTAATTTTAAAAAGCCCATCTGGTGAGATTTTATGGTTTGTAGGGCATGACTCCCAGGCTCCTTGATAGGAATTTGGACAAGAGAAAACAAAGGGTCAGAGTTTAATCCTCAGCTAGAATAAAAATCATTGTTTTATTTTGGTACATATTCCATTACCAGATTTTGGGGGCCTTTAAAACACTTGAAGCTGACCAGGCACAGTGGCTCAAATCTGTAATCCCAGCACTTTGGGAGGCCAAGGTGAGGGGATTGCCTGAGCCCATGGGTTTGAGAACAGCCTGGGCAACTTGGCAAGACCTCATCTCTACAATAAATCAAAAAATTATCCTGGCATGGTAGTGCGCGCCTGTAGTTATGGTTACTTGGAAGGCTGAGACAGAAGGATTGCCGGAGCCCAGTCCCTGCACTGCAGCCTGGGTGACAGAGTGAGACTCCAACTCATTAAAAAAACAAAACAAAACACAACAAAGACACTTGAAGCTGTCCTGATTTATGTCTATTGAAAGATGGGCTTAATCCATTTACATTTATTATAATTACTGATATATTAGAACTTATTTCTATTATACTTCTTTTTTGTTTCATTTTCCCTCTCTTTTGCCTTCTATTGGATTTAAAAGTCCTATCCCCCCTCAATCCCACTTATTTGTGATGCCCTAGATTGCATTTCTATTCTTTTAGTAGTCACCTTGAGATTTTAAATATGTTTTACACGTCCTAGCAGTCTAAAGTTATTCAGTAAATCTCTCCTAAACATGCCTGCTTTATCCTCATCCAAGCTTGCTTAAACTACACACTGAACATCCTGCTCAAGTTAATCTTACTATCTTTGTCTTAGAATTTAAATGTTATCACTTTATAAACACTTTTTGACTCAGAGTCTCATTCTGTCGCCCAGGCTGGAGTGCAGTGGCACTATCACGGCTTAGCAGAGCCTTGACCTCCAGGACTCAGGCGTTCCTTCTGCCTCAGCCTTCCAAGTAGCTAGAACCACAGGTGTGTGCCACCATACTTGGCTAAATTTTTAAAAATTTATTGTAGAGACAATAGGTTCTCAATAAATGTCAAACAAATGTACTAGGGAGTAAAACATTTCTATGTTCCTTCTATATCTGTTCAGATAATATTATGCCAGAGTCAGCTTGGAAGGCAAACCACATTATATAGAGTTAATTTAAAATTTCTCCCTTCTGCTTCACAATAAAGTTGTCTGTCTCTTTAAAGCTAGACTTGCATGCTCAGTAAGCATAGTTTCCTCTGGGTTGGATCCACTCCATGGACAGTTGTCAAAGACTGACCTGTCCTTATGTTAATTTTCTGAGTACTGTACTTGACTGTGTTGCAAGCTAAACAGCACAGGATTAAATGTTCTCATTTCTGAGCTGTGAAGTGTTGAAACTGATCAGGAAATGAAGGCAGTGTGTCTATCCTCTGGGAGAAGAATCAGCCAGTCTTCTCTTGGCTGATTCTTGGTGGAATGCAGCTGTGAAGGCAGCTGCTTAACTGCCTGCCCAACTTGAAAGGACACTGCCAAGTGGCAAATATTTTCTATAACAACATTTTAATTTTGCTAAGAACAATAACAGTGGGTTTTATCACACTCCAGCAGGGTGCCAAGCATGACAGTTTTATTACTCAGCAGGTTCCCAACCTGGACTGAATATGGATGCTTATTTCCACTTTCAATGTTTAGAAACAGAATAAACAACCTTCCTAAGGAAGCCTCTACAAAACATCTCTACAGCTTAATTACTTGTTGAAATGACAGCAGATTAACTTGAGAGAATGAAATCTCTCTGAAAGAAAAAGTGAAAATCTAGAAATGTCAAAAGGAAAAAAAGAAGGTTTAAGTATTTTAAATCTCTCTAATGTGGTCTAGGAGTGACCTTACTCCCGCTGGTCCAGGACGGGTGAGGGCAGCAGAAACACAAGGAAACATGGTCTGCTGAATCCCGTGCAGTTCTTGGGTCCCAGGACTTCTGGGTCATGCAGTTAACCTACATCATTAATTAGAATGTAGACTTTAAGTACTCAACAAAGTACTTTTGTTGAATGTGACAGGCCGTGGGTGGGGTAGGAGGTTGTCGATTGTTTCTATATAAGGGTGAAATCAGTATGCTGAATGCAGGCAGCCAAAATTAAGAAAACACATTCAAATCGTAGGTACAATTTTCTGCTGAACTCAAGTGTGCATGGATCATGATCATATTAGGCAGCTCTCCATCCTGGTACATTTTCTGGAGCCAGAAGCTCACGTCCTCAGAAAAGCTTATGGGGAAATATTCTAAGTATGCAGAGAGATCCTGTGCAGACCCATCGTTTGTTCCAGCTGAAGTGACACTAGAAGTCAGTGTAACTGCCATGCATAGCATGTAGTGTGTGATCCACAAGCATTTGTCAAGTCTGGGAGAGGGATGCATTCCCACTTAATACACCCCCATAGTTGGCTGGGCTCGGTGGCTCAGCCTATAATCCCAACACTTTGGGAAGCCAAGGTGAGTGTACTGCCTGAACCTGCAGGTTCGAGACCAGCCCAGGCAACTTGGTGAGACCTTGTCTCTACAATAAATAAAAAATTAGCCAGGCATGGTATTGTACACTTGTAGTTCAGGCTCCTTGGAAGGCTGAGGTGGAAGGATTGCTGGAGCCAGCAGGTCAACTCTGGGGTGGCTGTGAGCATGCCATTGCACTCCAGCCTGGGCAACAGAGTGAGATTCCAACTCAAAAAAAAAAAAAAAAAAAAAAAACCAAACAAAACAAAACCCACAGACAAAGCTGGAGCAAAGATATTCTTGAAGGTGAACTAGGCTGAACAAAGCCATGGTCTCTACTGTCTACTAAATGGTGATTAAATTATAAATGACAATAGTCGAATCTGACTGTTTCTTCAAATTGCAAAAGCATACATTTCCACAAAGGTGACATGATTTCTTGGACACAGATGACAAAGTCCTTTACCCTGGGTAATGTTCACCAAGGGAGTTAAGCTTTGTGCTCTTCTTTTCCAGGGACACAGAAGCACAGCAAATGAAAATCACAGATGAAATTTATAAGATCACTTCTACAGAAAGGACCCAGTTGTTGGAGAAAGAACTGGCACTGCAGTTGGCTGAACTCATGTCTGAGATAGAAGAGTGGGGGGCTCTTCAGGGAACAGTTCACTGAGTTTTCGGGTGAACAGTGGCAGTGAGCAAGTGTGGTCTTCAGAAACTGCACTCCTCACTCTCACCCCAGAATCTCTGAGGCAGGTTATTCAGTGTAGGCAGACATAGATAGATAAGTTTCTTGTGGGCGGTTTTGAGTTAAAATAAGGTAAGCATTCAGACATCTTTCTTATTGCCACACCAGACCTGACCACCCTTTCAGTTCATGGTTAACATAATAATTGCTGTAAAAGTACATCAAGCTTCCTGTCAAAGGCAAATGCACATCCAGGAAAGCCCATCAAAGTCGAGAGATGGAGCCAGTTGCAGTGGCTCATGCCTGTAATCCCAGCACTTTGGGAGAAGGAGATGAGAGGATTGCTTGAGCCCAGGGGTTCAAGACCATCCTGGGCATCTTGGCAAGACCTCATCTCTACAATAAGTTAAAAAAAAAAAAAAAAGCCGAGTATGGTGGTGTGTGCCTGTGGTTCCAGCTACTTGGAAGGCTGAGGTGGAAGGATCACTTGAGTTCAGCAGGTGGAGGCTGCGGTGACTGTGAGCGTGCCACTGCACTCCAGCCTGGGCAACAGAGTGAGACTGTGACTCAAAAAACCCAAATCAAGCAAAAAACAAAGGTCAAGAGATGGTAATCAAAACACAGGAGCAGATACCTGCAGGCTGCTCTTTTAATTCATGGTTAACAAAATCATTGTAAAAGTATATCAAGCCTCTTGTCTTTCTTTTAAGACACCCATATCCATGGGGCATGCCTCTCCAATAAATTCTTTCTTAAAACTATTACTTCAACTTGCTCGGAAAAGGTTTTCTTTTTTTTTTTTTTGAGTTGGAGTCTCACTTTGTCGCCCAGACTGGAGTGCAGTGGCCACTCCCGGCCACCGCAGCCTCGACCTGCTGGGCTTCGGCAATCCTTCCGCCTCAGACTTCCAAGTAGCTGGAACTACAGTCGCGCGCTACCATGCCCGGCTCATTTTTTAAAAAATTTATTGTAGAGATGAGGTCTCGCCAAGTTGCCCAGGCAGGTCTTGAACCTGTGGGCTCAGGCAATCCACTCACCTCAGCCTCCCAAAGGCACAGGATTACAAGCTGAGCCACCGAGCCCAGCTTTGGAAATGTTTTTCTGTAGCAAGTCAAAAGAACCCACGTCACACTACACTCGTCAACAATCTCCACCAGCCCCCTCTTCTTTTTATAGTGACAATTGACATTAAATGGTAAACAACAGCAGCTTTAGGTATCCTTTTCTGTTTTTTTGTTGTTGTTTTTTGTTTTGTTTTGTTTTTTGAGTTGAGTCTCACTCTGTCGCCCAGACTGGAGTGCAGTGACCGCTTCCGGCCACCGCAGCCTCAACCTGCAGGGCTCTGGCGAGCCTTCTGCCTCAGCCTTCCAAGTAGCTGGAACTACAGGCAGCTAATTTTTTGCTTTATTGTAGAGATGAGGTCTCACCAAGTTGCCCAGGTGGGCCTCGAACCCGCGGGCTCAGGCAATCCACTCACCTCAGCCTCCCAAAGCACGGGATTACAGGCTGAGCCACCGAGCCCAGCTAGGTATCCTTTTCTAACCTGATTGCTGCTAAAATTTTTCTAATTCTAGAATTGTCAAGACAGATTGAAGTAACATCTTATCAAAGCAAATGGAAAAGTGCTCTTAACATGTTTACACATACAGGGTCTTAAAGTTACAGAAGCTATTATACAAGCAAATTCTATGCAAGAAGATCTCATTGTAGCCAATAATATGTTAATGGAATTTGACCTTGATTTTGATGAGGTATTCAGTAATAAATTCTGCAGAATGAAGCTCTATGAGGAGCTCTATGAGGAGCTCTTCTAGAGGTAAATGCTGCCAATGATAACCATCAAGTTATTTTAGAGAAACAGGGCAACCGGTCCAGTCCCTACATGACAAGTCTCATGGGCCTGGGGACCTTCATAACCCTCTGTTTCTGTCACTGCTACAACTGATCAAAAAGAATAATAGGTACAACCTCACTGCCTAGTTAAGGAAACAATTGTGGGCAGTAAGGGGTGTGGAGAGAAGATCAGGAAAAGCAGCAGCAAGCAGGTGAATTATTACTTCACTCCAAAGATACTTCTGAAGAATCAGTATAGTAAGTCCCCTACATACAAACATTCAAGTTGCAAACTTTCGAAGATATGAACGTGATGCCAGCTCCATGTGCCAGCTGCTGCACTGTACTATACTATTGTACTTGTCAAGGTACTATACTGTAAGATTAAGTGTTTTCATTTTTTGTTTGTTTTTATGTTTTATTTGTGTGAAAAGTTTTATAAGCCTATTACAGTACAGTGCTATATAGCCGATTGTGCTAGTTGGGTATCTAGGCTAACTTTGTTGGACTTACGAATAAATTGAACACACTCTTAGAACAGAACTTGTTCATACATAGGAGACTCTTTTTTTTGAGTTGGAGTCTCACTCTGTTGCCCATGCTGTAGTGCAGTGGCACACTCATGGCCACTGCAGCTTCTCTTCGACCTCCCAAAGTGCTGGGATTACAGGTTTGAGCTGCAGGAGACTTAATGTGTGAATATCTTTTGTCATTCAAAAAGTATCTTTTGTCATTTAAAGCCATTGTGTGTCTGAAGCAAATCAAGGATTGTGTGGTGAGGTGGAAAGATCACAGAACCATGAAAATCACCATTTCTCTCAACTTTGGTTTCTTTATTTGAAAAATGAGGTTAAAAATATGCACCTTGCCTACCTTATAAAGCTGTGAAGATCAAATGAAATAATACATGGTAAAGCATTTTGAAAACTAGAAAACAGAGTACAAAGATCAAGTGTTGATATTATTGCAAGTTAAATGTCAGAATGCCAGGCAAGCAACTCCTGTTTGCATCCTGGTAAGAAAGGTTTTCTATCCAGGCATGGTGACTCATGCCAGCTGGAATTTCAGCACTTTGGGAGGCCAAGGTGAGAGGCTTGCCTGAGCCCAGGAGTTCAAGACCAGTCTGGGCAACATGGTGAGATCTCATCTTTACAATAAATTAAAAAATTAGCCAGGCATGGTGGCACACACCTGTAGTCCTGGCTACTCAGGAGGTTGAGACAGAAGGATCTCCTGAGCCCAGAAGGTTGAGGCTGCCATAGCTGCGATTATGCCACAGCACTCCAGACTCTGACTCAAAAAAAAAGAATGAATGAATGAATGACTTTCTGATTTAGAACAGACTGATGGGAAACCTTGGATGCCCTTCTTTGTCTACTTGCCTCAAACCACCCAAAACTACACCTGGAAGAATTTTTTTGTTTTTTGAGTTGGAGTCACTCTGAAATCCAGACTGGAGTGCCAAGGCACAATCACAGCTGCTCCAGCATTGACCTGCTGGGCTCTGGCAATCCTTCTGCCTCAGTCTTCCAAGTAGCCAAAACTACAGGCACAGGCTACCATGCTCAGCTAATTTTTTATCTGTTGTAGAGGTGAGGTCTCACCAAGTTGCCCAGGCTGGTCTTGAACCCACAGGCTCAGGCAATCCACTCACCTCAGCCTCCCAAAATGCAGGAATTACAGGCTGAGTCACGGCTCTCCACCTGGAAGAATTTAACTATTAGTTCAACAAATACTTCTTGATTGAATCCAGTGGCTCACACCTGTAATCCCAGAACTTTGGGAGGCCGAGGCAAGAAGATCACTTTATGAAAGAATTAATTTTAACCTCTTGTGGGGGTAAAATGGGAAAAAGAATGCCTCCCCCCCAAAAAGGGAAGATAACTAAGACACAGTTCTCCTCCAGCTCTCTATAGGTTGTTCCAGTCTAGTAGGGAATGAGAATGCTGAAATAATTATCATATGTGGATATGTCCATGTTTGTTGGACTCCAGATCCTAGATAGCACCCGACAAATAGCATGTGCTCAAGAAATATATTTTGTTTGTTTGTTTTGAGTCAAGGTCTCACTCTGTCGCCCAGGCTGATGCAGTGGTGCCATCATGGCTCACTGTAACCTCGACCTCCTGGATTCAGGCAATCCTTCCACCTCAGCATCCCAAGGGAATGCAGGTGTGTACCACCACACCTGATTAATTTTTTTATTTTTTGTAAAGATGAGGTTTCTCTATGCTGCCCAGGCTGGTCTTGAACTTATGGGTTCAAGCGAACCTCCCGCCTCAGTCTCTCAAAGTCCTGGGGTTACAGGTATGAGCCACCATGCCCAGGCCTTATTTTGGACTCCTTAATGCTTTTATTCTCAAGGCCCTGTTGAAGCTTACCTCTTTTTTCTCATTACAGCCAAGATGTTCAATGATAAGGAAGGCATCCTCTCCAACTACAGAGGGGACATTTTACACAAAACATCTAAACAGGTTGTTTAGGCATACAGGGCTGGTGAATTTTCTGACTGTCAGCCTGGGGTTCTTTTCACAGGATCACTGTCTCTAGTGGGGAGATTGCCAGTACTTGGACAAACTACCTCTAGTTTTTTGTTTTTGTTTTTAACTGGAGTCTCACTCTGTTGCCCAGGCTGGAGTGTGTGACATGTTCATAGGCACCACAGCCTTGACCTGCTGGGCTCAGGCGATCCTTCCACCTCAACCTTCTAAGCAGCTGCAACTACAGGAGCACACCACAACACCTGGCTAATTTTTTGATCTACTGCGAAGACGAGGTCTTGTCAATTTTCCTAGGCTGGTTTTGAACACCTGAGCTCAGACAATCCTCTCGCTTCCGCCTTCCAAAGTACTAGGATTACAGGCGTGAGCCACCACACCCAGCACTAATTGTACTTTTATCTTCTCTTAAGACTTATCTATGGGGTCATATGAATGTCTCGCTGCCTGTATCCTCCCCAGTCTCTAGGTGGCCTCTCACATGTGTTCCAGAGCCACCAGCTGTGGCTACACCTTGCCAACGCCTGCAAAAATCCCATTTTGGGAAAGTGATGTCTGTATGAGGGTTGCTGTTCCCTGATGTTCCCCAAACTGCCAAGCCTTGGGATATATGAGGAGGGACCCCCAAAACCCAGAACTATCTTTTGGAGGGCAGCCCCCTAGTAGTACAGGCCTCCCCTGTTAGGTAAGTGTTCTAGGAACCCATCGACATCAGTTTGCCAGCTGGCATTGTTGTGAGAGACTGCATTCGGCTTCAGTGGATTTTTTGTTTTTGTTTTGAAATTATTTCAATGCGTTTGCCCATTTCATGATGGGCGATTCATGAGCACACCTGCCTTCACTGCACTGAGTGTTTAGCAGTTTTTAATCCCATATGGCATGACCTCTATGCCCCACCCTCTGTATTCACCTGATCTCACCCCACATGACTTTCTTTTGTTTCCCTGGATGACAAAAGTCCTCGAGGGAAACGGTATGCTCATATGGAAGAGGCAAAACTAAAAAACAGCAGAAGCTCTTTCTACAAGGCATCCAAATGAACGAGTTCGAAATCTGCTTTGAGCAGTAGAAAAAACTCTTGATAGGTGTATTGTAGTGGTCCCCAACCTTTTTGGCATCAGAGACTGGTTTCATGGAAGACACTTTTTTCACAGACTGGGAGTGGGAATGGTTTGGGGATGATTCAAACACATTACATTTACTGTGCACTTTATTTCTATTATTCTTACATTGTAATATATAATGAAATAATGATACAACTCACCAAAATACAGAATTAGTGGGAGCCCTGAGCTTGTTTTCCTGCAAAGAGATGGTCTCATCTGGGGGCGATGGGAGACAGTGACACACGAAATATGTTGCTTATGTGTGTTGATTACTCAGTAATCTCATTTTGGTTGCTGTCACTGCAGAAAACCCTGCTTTCAAAAAGATAGGATGTTGGAAATGAACGCAGGCTTTCCCGTGCTGATCTGACAGGAGGCGGAGCTCAGGCGGTGATGCCAGTGACCGAGCAGTTGTAAATACAGATGCTTCCCTTGCTCAAATGCGGCTCACCTCCTGCTGTGCAACCTGGTTCCTAACAGTCTTGGCCCGTGGCCAGGGGGCTGGGGACCTCTGGTGTATTGCATCAAACGGGGAATATCTTGAGAGATGATTGAATTTTAAACATGTAAGAATATATACACAATTTTTAATAATTCAGTTCTGGGTTTTTGGGGGTCCCCTTCACATCCTATATCAAATCAGAGAGCTCAACAATTCCTGACCCAGGGTCCCGTCCCCCCTACCAGAATCCCAAAACAACCCCTCCCACCTGGGCTGTGACAAGAGGAGTCCATGCGGCTGCTTCAACAGGCACATGTTCTAGAAATGTTCTAGAAAGGTTGGTTCAAATAATTTTCAAAGTATTTCAGGTCTGATATTTAAGGGCCGTTTTTACTCCCAGATAAGTAATCAAGATCATTTTTGTGTTTTTATTTTTATAAAAACATTTTGTTTTAATGCCAATCACAGTGGCTCATGCCTATGATCTCAACACTTTGGGAGACTGAGGCTAGAGGACTGTCCTGAGCCCCGGGGTTCGCGATCAGCCTGGGCAACTTGGCAAGACCTCGTTTCCATAACAGATTTTTTAAAAGTAGCCAATGGTGGTGGTGCACGCCTAAAGTTTCAGCTACTTGGAAGGCTAAGGTAGAAGGATCACCTGAGCCCAGCAGGTCGAGGCTGCAGTGGCTGTGAGCATGCCACCACATTCCAGCCTGGGCAACAGAGTGAAACTTTGAATCAAAATAAATAAATAAATAACATTTTGTTTTAAAGTACAAGATCCCAGGGTGAGAATGAGGCATGATGAGTTCAGCACTTGCCAGTGATAAGGTTGCTGGAGGGCATGTGGGTGGGAGAAATCAAAATCCTCATCATCGTGTCCCTCCCTGTAGTCTGAAGAGGGAATCAATGAAGTCAATCAAGGGTAGAAGGAAAGACCATGTGTGGGGAGAAGGGAAGAGATATTGGCCCAGGGAAATGTTTTGTAAACTTGAGGTATAAACAAGAACGATTCTGACCCAGACAGAAGGATGTGGCCTTTGCTCACGCCCCAATAATCCAGTATGCCCTGATATTCTTTTGTTACTGCTGCTGTTGTTGTTTGAATCGGATCTCACTCTGTCACCCAGGCTGGAGTGTTTTGGCATGCTCACGGCCACCGCAGCCTCGACCTGCTGGGCTCTGGCGATCCTTCCGCCTCAGCCTTCCAAGTAGCTGGAACTACAGGCGCACGATACTGTGCCCGGCTACTTTTCCATCTATTGTAGGGATGAGGGCTCGTTAAGTTGCCCCGGCTGGTCTTGAACCCTTGGGCTCAAGTAATCCACTCGCCTCGGCCTCCCAAAGTACTGGAATTACACACTGAGCCACCCAACCCGGCCTTGTTGGAGACTTTTAGGGGGAAAAGCTGATGGTATCCACAGTGGTTATGAGACAAAACTGTCCAATCTTCTGCTTACGATGGATCAGAGTAGGCCCACCACTTCCTTGGAGATGCCTAATTTTGCGATATTTGAAATGTGACAGTTCTGTCATTTGAGATGCTAAAACTGATGATCTGGGTCTGGGTAGTGGAGTCGACGCCCTTTGTTATTCAGGAAAATGTCCTGCAGAGGGAGCTAGAGAGCTGCTTGAGACGCTCGTGTGCGCCTGAAAATTTACCTTTCCTTCTATTGCAGGTAAGAGTGATTTTGCAATTTGCAAAACACGTCTGGAATTCAGCAGAAATGCAGGACTCAAGCTGGCTTTCTGGTGGATCCTCTGGCTAGCGTAGGTCTTTCTCTATATGTATAGTTTGCCGAACTTGTAACTGCTGTTGGTTGTTAGGGATCTATCCCACAATTCATTTTAAAGTCACTGAACAATTGACTGAGATACTGAAAAATACTCCCTGCATGGTATTATGGAGTAATATAATCCCAGCCCTCAAAAAACCACTGGCTAACAGAATCCCATTCCTCAAAAATCCACTGACTAACCTAGAGAAGACATTTCTGGAAATCTCTCTTAAAATAACTTCAGACATAGGAAAAATAGCCTTCCATACAGATTATTATTGGCAGCATGATAGTAAAAGGAAAAAAATTGAATTGTCTAAATGCCTACCAATAGGAGAAAGAGTTAACAAAAACAGTGTGGTACTTGGTAGAATGTTGTTCCGCCATTAAACATTTTTTAGTGTTAAATTAAGTTTAACCTAAAGCTGCCTCCTTGTAAATTGAGCCTAAAGGTTTCTCCACACATAGTGAACTGAAACCCAATTGGGTGTGTTGACTGACAGACTGTAATCCATGCTTGTGACAAGTAACCCAGTCTTAGCCAATCACCAGAAGCCACACTTCAGTCACTCACAGGCTGCCGGTTGTTCAGACTGTGTTCATATAAGGAGAATGCCACTGTAACCAATCTGGCTGTTTCTATACCTCACTTTCATTTTCTGTACTTCACTTTCCTTTTTTGGGTCCATAAGTCCTCTTAGATGACACCACAGAGCTGGAGTCCCTCTAAGCCTATTCTGGTCTAGGGGTGGGGGAAACAGCCTGATTCACAAATCATTCTTTACTCAATGAGATTCTGTTAAATTTAATTTGTCTAAAGCTTTCTTTTTATCTTTTTCTTTTTTCTGAGTCAGGATCTCACTCTATTGCCCAGGCTGGAGTGCAGTGGCACGATCACAGCTCACATAGCTTCGACCTCTTGGGCTCAGGCTATCCTTCCACCTCAGCCTCCCCAGTAACTGGAACTATAATCACATGCCACATGCCCAGTTATTTTTCTGATCTGTTGTAGAGACAAAGTCTCACTGTGTTGTCTAGGCTGATCTCGGACTCCCGGGTTCGAACAATCCTCCTGCCTTGGTCTCCCAAAGTGCTGGGATTACAGGTATGAGCCACTACACCTGGCCTACTAGTCTTTTCTTATGCACTGTCTAATCTGCTATAAATCCCACCCAGTCAGTGTTTCATTTCAAATATTGTATTTTTCATTTCTAGAAGTTCCATTGGATTTGTTCTGCTCTTTGCCATTCCTCTCCTCATATATTCACACTTTCCTTTTAACCCTTGAGCGTGGTGCCCATATTTATAATCTTTCAAAACTCTTGCTTGGTTTGTTACCTCTGGCATTTCTAAGTCTGCTTTTCCTTGTTGATTTTTCTTCTGTTTATGGATCATGCTTTCCTGGTTCTTTCCATGGCTAGTAATTTTTTTCTTTACTAAATGCTGAAAATGGTTGATTTTTCATTATTGAATGCTGGGTTTTTGATATTATTATTATTACTTAGAGAGTCTTGGCCTTTATCCTGGCAGGCAGTTAAGTTACTTGCAGATTGGCTTGATCCTTTTAAGCTTTGTTAATGTGAGTTTTAAATAATCATCACTCCAGGTATAGTTTATCCTTATACTGAAGCTTCTGGTGTCTCCACAGGATGTCTGAAGTATTCAGTAAAGAACCCTCACTCCAGCTGGCTGGACTTGACCATCTCCCGGCCTTGCACACATGCCGAGAATGGTTCAGTTTACAACGCCTGAATCAGTTATTCTTTGCACAGTCTCCTGGAGTTTCACCCTCTTCACGCAAGGCTTAGTATTCAACAACAGACCCAAGGGACCTCTATGCAGAAGTCTGGGGTTTTTTCTCTGCATTAAGTCCTCTGGTCCAGTACTCTTGTCCTGCAAACTTCAGTTTCTCTCTCCTGAACTTGGAGAGATCATCTACTCTGTTCAGGATTTCCTGTCTTGTTCCATGACTTAGAAACTGTTTTCAGGCAGAAAACCAGGATGATTGTGGGGCTTACATGATCTGATTCCTTCTCTCCGAGACCAGAGTCTTGCATTGCCTGCTGTCTAATGTCAGGAAAGCCTTCCCTTGTCATGTGTGCAATTTTCTAGTTGTTTATGATAGAAGAGTACATCTGGTTCTAGTTATTCCATCATAGTCAGTGTGGTTTTTATTATTAGAAAGAAAACCTTTAAACGAGTTAGCTTATTTAACTACTTGTAAGTATGAATGAGGCTTCTTATCTAAAGTTAGAAGTTAAGTCTTACCTGTAATGCACTTTGTGTTTTTGACTCATAATCTCAGCTTTTAATGTAAAACTTTAAGTTCATCTTTAGATAATTTGGCAGGCTCTTATGTTGCGATTTAAATGGTTCAGGTTGGGCGTGGAGGCTCATGCCTGTATTTTCAGCATTTTTTTTTTTTTTTTGAGTTGGAGTCTCACTCTGTCACCAGACTGGAGTGCAGTGGCCGCTCCCAGCCACCGCAGCCTCGACCTGCTGGGCTCCAGCGATCCTTCCACCTCAGCCTTCCGTGTAGCCGGCATGTGCTACCACGCCTGGCTGATTTTTTGATTTATTGTAGAGATGAAGTCTCACTGCCCAGGCGGGTCTCGAAACCACGGGCTCAGACAATCCACTCACCTCAGCCTCCCATAGGCGCGGGATTACAGACTGAGCCACCGAACCCGGCTATTTCCAGCATTTTGAGAGGACAAGGCAGGAGGACTGCCAGAGCCCAGAGCTTCGAGACCAGCCTGGGCAACTTGGTGAGATCTCATCTCTACAATAAATAAAGACAAATTAGACAGGCATGGTGGCTCACACCTGTAGTTCCAGCTACTTGGGAGGCTGAGGTGGAAGGATTGCCTGAGCCCAGCAGGTTGAGGCTGCAGTAGCTGTGAGTGTGCCACTGTACTCCAACCTGGGCGACAGAGTGAGAGTCCTACTCAAAAAAAAAAAAAAAAAAAAAAAGGTTCAGTAACTGATAAGTTAGCTTACAATTATTAACTTGGCTGCAGATGATAAAGATTTAGAAATGTTTACTTGATTTAAATTTGAATGACATCTTGAACCAGGCTTCTTAATTCTATGGCCTTCCTATAGAAAAAAATGTATCTTTCCAAAACAACCAAAGACTGACACCTGTTAGTCTTCTTAAGACTTAATTCAATTTGCCTACTATAATTGTATTCTGCTAAGTGCTTATTTTTGTGTTGTTAAAGTATCACACAGAGAGAATTACCCAGCTGGTTCAGAGTAAATATTTACACATGATTAGGTGAAAGACGTTTTGCCAACACAGTAAGACCATGGAGCAACTTTATCGTCTTTACAAGGTAGGAAGCCCATGAATGGAAACTGTGGACTATTTTTTATAATAATAATAATAATAATAATAATAGTCAATAAGCTTGTCAGTTGTTTTGACGTCTCAGCTAAAGATAGGAAAGGAACTAGTAGGTGCACCTTCTTGTTTGTTCTATCAGTAGCAGAAGATAATGACACTTATTTATTTTTATTTTTATTTTTTGAGTCAGAGTCTCACTCTGTTGCCCAGGCTGGAGTGCAGCAACATGCTCACAGCCACCACAGCCTCAATCTGCTGCACTCAGACGATCCTTCTGCCTCAGCCTTCCAAGTAGCTGGAACCACAGGTGTGTGCCTCCATGCCTGGCTAATTGTTTGATTTATTGTGGATGTGCGGTCTGACCGAGTTGCCCAGGCCAGACTCGAAGCAATCATCTCACCTCCGCATTCCAAAGTGTTGAGATTACAGGTAGGAGCCACTGGGCTCAGCTCAGCACTTCTTTTTAAGAATGAGATTTGAAGGAAGTTTTGTACGATAGGAAATGCATTTATCTTCATAGACTCAGCCTCCTCTGCTGTAGGTAAAACAAACAAACCAAACTCATACACTGACTTTTGTTACTAAGCATCATTATGCTGACTCATTATGTGGTTTGTCTCCTTCAAAGTTCAAAAGAACATGACTGCCCTTGTCAGTCAAATTCAGAACATGGGAGAGTCTGGGGTTCCAAACAGGCCCCTCTTATTTGGCCCCAAACAGGATGAACCTATGCTTGGAAGCAAATGATACAGAGAATAAGGCTTGCAAATAACCAAGTTCTATCTTTGTATCTCTTGTAAACAGAAACAAGTTGGCTACATTATGCAGGGGCACAACAATGCCATTCAGAGAGCCAGAAAATCATCGGTTGCTCAGAAAACTTTCTCATGGGAAAAAACAACCCTCCTAACTTAGTGACGCAGGACTTGTCCATTTATACCAAGTGGTTGCGTGTCACCTGCATTCTCTCTGGACCGTTCACCACTACCTGCAGGTATGTGAATTGCAGTCACGTGATGACACGGTATGCTCCCAGCAATGATCCGCACATTGTTTTCTCACACCTACCCCTTAGTTTTAGATTGTCATTGTTTCTCTACTCCACCTGCCCTATAAGTGACAAGAAAATGAGGTATCACTGGCTTTTCTCTTTGACATTTTTGTCTACTGAAATCACTCCATTAACTCAGCTTTCTCAAAGATGTCTCTGTTGCACTACTTCCTGTTTACTCTGTAAGTTCTTCTTTTCACCCTCTTGTTCAGGATTTATGCTCTCCAAGATGGACCCACTTTTTAAAAATTCAGCAATACTTAATGAGGGTCTAATATGTGCCAGGTACTTGTCCAAGGAAATACAACAAATCTATGCTCTTTACTGAAATGTAACTGGGTCCTAGGCTGGTAGGAGAATGGACAAGTACATATTGAACTGAAATACAAGGGGATAAGAAATAATAGAATAAACATAAGCACAAGAAAAGGTGAGTCACAAGGAGAGGCCTTAAGTCAGGCTAGAGGCATCAGAAAGGAGTAATGTGCTGGGTGCGGTGGCTCAAGCCTCTAATTCCAGCACTTTGGGAGACTGAGTGAGAGGATTGCTTGAGGTCAGGAGTTTAAGGCCAGCCTGAACAACAGAGTGAGACCTCATCTCTATAAAAATTAGAAACATTAGCTGGGCTTGCGGGCAGGTGCCTGACATCTCAACTACTTGGGAGGCTGAGGCAGGAGGATCGCTTGAGCCTGGGCTGTGGTGAGCCTTGATTGTGTCATTGCACTCCAGCCTGGAAGTGAGACCCGCAACTCAAAAAGGAAAACAGAAAACAAACAAACGAAACGGAAACAGCAACATGATCACATTTTCATTTTGGAGAGATTGCTGTTTTGCTCCCTAAATCTCTCCCTGCTCCTCTCTGTCTTATCTCAGCAATGTCACAGAGTTGCCCAAACCCGAATCCCGGCCACCATCCTGACTTCATCTTTCCCCAGCATCCAGACAGTCACGGAGTCCTCTCCGCAGGCTCAGGGGGCTGTCATGATCTGCTCGTAGGCCTGGGTCCCCTTGAGTTTGCAACCTGCATTCTTTGTCGTGATCTTTGTATTGCCAGCACCTCCCACAGCACCTCATCCATTTCGGGAGTTTGATCGACAGTGACCTGGCCGTCGGTGAAGGTCACTCAGAGTCAGCAGGAGCACTAGGTCTCCCAGCTCCAAAGCTAGCCTCTCCTCCTTGGGCAAGTGTCTGAGCTCTGCCTCCAACTTCCCTTCTTCTCCATCAAATCTGAGGGCTACTCCTGGACCCGAATCTGGAAGCTTCTGTGAGAACCGTGCTGATGTCTGGCTTCTTGGTTGTCCCCTTCCAGGCCCTCAAGTATCTGCCCATCTCCAAGATGCCGAGCGGAGCTGTCAACCAAGTCCCTGAGGCTGATCAAGAAAGTGAAAAGGGCTGTGTCAGTGACATTGACCTTGACATCCAGGACACTGTGTCTCCTGGCTCTGTGGTAAGAAGTTAGTTTTCTTTCTCCCAAGGATAATGAGAAGAAATGAGATTATGACTTTGAAGTTTTTCTGTATATCAAAAAAGTTGTATCTTCTTCATAAACAAGTTGTTTTTTGGGTTTTTTTTTGTTTTCTTTTTTTTTGAGTCAGAGTCTTACTCTGTCACCCATGCTGGGTGTAGTGGCCCACTCAAGGCCACCGCAGCCTCGACCTGCTGGGCTTCAGGTGATCCTTCTGCCTTGGCCTCCCCAGTAGCTGGGACTGCAGGTGTGTGCCACCATGCCTGGCTAATTTTTTGATTTACTGTAGAGACAAAGTCTTGCCAAGTTGCCTGGGCTGGTCTTGAACTCCTGGGCTCAGGCAGTCCTCTTGCTTCTGCCTCCCAAAATGCTTGGGTGATAGGCATGAGCCACCACACCTGACTCTCCTTCCAGTTTTAATATTACAGAATTCTAAAAGAATGTCTTCATCAGAATCCATTGACTAGTCTTCCTGCCCTTACCTTGTGTTACTGTTTACTAAGAAACTCAACCAGGTTTATACTCTGAGTTTCTTCCTTGCTTACAGCATGCACAGGGCATCACAGGAGCACCTGGAAGAGGCAACCAATGACAGCCATGGGGCATCTGAGAAGGCTTCTTGGAGGAGGGCTCAAAACTGGATCCTTAGAAATGAGGGAAGTTGGCCAGGTGGAGGCAGTTGAAGGCTCTTCTAAGGTGCTGTTTTGGTTTTGCTTGTTTGTTTGCTTGTTTTTGAGTTGATGTCTCACTGTCGCCCAAGCTGGAGTGCAGTGGCACACTCATGGTCACCCCAGCATTGACCTGCTGGGCTCCGGCAATCCTTCCACCTCAGCCTTCCAAGTAGCCAGAACTACAGGCATGTGCTACCACATCCGGCTAATTTTTTGATTTATGGTAGAGATGAGGTCTCGCCAATATGTCCAGGCTGTTCTCGAACGCATGAACTCAGACAATCTTCTCACCTTGTCCTCCCAAAGTGCTGGAATGTGTTGATTGTTTTTTTTTTTGAGTTGGAGTCTCACTCTGTCGCCCATACTGGAGTGTAGTGGCCACTCCCGGCCACCGCAGCCTCAACCTACTGGGCTCCGGCGATCCTTCCGCCTCAGCTTTCCAAGTAGCTGGAACTACAGGTGCACGCTACCACACCTGGCTAATTTTTTGATTTATTGTGGAGATGAGGTCTCGCCAAGTTGCCCAGGCGGGTCATGAACCCACGGGCTCAACCTCCCAAAGCTCGGGATTACAGGCTGAGCCACCGAGCCCGGCTGGATGTGTTGATTAATGTGTAAAGAGCGTTTTTCATTTACCACAGAGGACGGTAGGTGGTCCTGCGCCCACTAGGCCATTCCCTGGAAAGTTTGCTGGCTTCTTCCGAGGATGTGAGGTGGCGGAAGTCCCTGCTTCCTCCCACAGAGACCTGCTCTGAGGATGTGTCTGTGTCTGATGCAGACTTATCAGTGTGGTGCAGACCTGTACACTGTGGCCTAGAAGATGGGGCAGGGAGCAGATGGCCCTCCCATCAGCAGGGGAGGCCCTACCTCCAGCTGCTGCAAAGGACTCTCTGTTTTCTCTCCCTGAAGGTGTTCATGGCTTTTACTGTTCTTAATTTTGAGATTTTTTTTTTCCAGGGCCAAAGAGCACAGAAGCTGCTTTTGTGCTGCCACAACACACAATGGAAACAAGAGAACTGAAACCTCTGCTGAGGCTCCGGTTCCCCCATCTCAATATCCCACACCCAGGGAGGAGCTGAGGGACTCTGCGGAGGAAATGGAACTGATTTCCTTGGTACTTGAAGTGCTCTTGCTTCATGCTGATATGAAATAAAACACTAGTGTGTGCCACGAAGTTACGTATTTTACTGCCCATGATTGTTTCTAGATTGATAATATAAAATCGTAAGAGGAGGCCAGGTGCAGTGGCTCATGCCTGTAATCTCAGCACTTTGGGAGGTCAAGACAGAGGATCATTTAAGCCCAGGAGTTCAAGAGCAGCCTGGGCAACACAGCAAGACCTCCTCTCAAACAAAACAAAACAAAACGAATATACATGGGGGTGCCAAAAAATGTATACACATTTTAAGTAGGACGTTTGCTCAAAAGATGATGTTCATCAAATGAATGCTTGCATCACCACAAGACAGGCAGGACAGTCAAAGAAAATGGCGGAAGCGTGGTTGCATGAATGTCATACTACACATGGGAACTGTGATTTAATTCAACTTCTAAAAGTAATACATCTACTGGCACAGTGGCTCAAGCCTGTAATCCCAGCACTTTGGGAGGCTGAGGTGAGGTGAGAGGATTGCTTGAACCCAGGGATTCAAAACCAGTCTGGGCAACTTGGTGAGACCTCATATCTACAATAAGTCAAAAAAATTAGCTATGCATGGTGGCATGCGCCTGTAGTTCCAGCTACTTTGAAGACTGAGTTGGAAGGATCACCTGAACCCTGCAAGTTGACAGTGGGGTGGCTGTGAGCGTGTCACTGCACTCCAGCCTGGGCAATGGAGTAAGACTCCAACTAAAAAAAAATAAGGTAATACATAGATAACATCTTTTTAAAAGTATATACATTTTGGCACCATATATATATGGACAGAGACAGAGACAGAGAGAGGGAAGAAAAGGTGGGGAGAGATCAGAAGACATTTGAGCTGGATGCAGTGGTTCATGCCTGTAATCCCAACACTTTGAGAGGTGGAGGTGAGAGAATTGCCTGAGCCCAGGTGTTCAAGACCAGCCTGGGCAACTTGGCAAGATCTTGTCTCTATAGTAAATTTAAAAATTAGTTGGCATGGCGGTGCCCCCCTGTGGTTCCTGCTACTGGGAAGGCTGAGGTGGAAGGATTGCCTGAGCCCCCATAGGTCGAGGCTGCGGGAGCCATGAGTATGCACTCCAGCCTGGGCAACAGAGTGAGACTCCAACTCAAAAAAAAAAAAAAAAGAAAGAAAAAGAAAAAAGAAAAGAAAGAAAGAAAGAGAAGAAAGAGAGAAAAATTACAAACAGTAGAGGTGCAGTTAAATAAATTGTGGCTATACTATAGACCAAAAATAAAATAAAAATAAAATAGAATTGGTGAAACTTAGATTAGCAGTTAGGAAGAATTTCTTCTCTGTTAGGGTAATGGGACCCTAGGATAAAGAACCCAGGAAGGAATGCAGGATTTATATGCTGCAACATTGAAAGCAAAAGATAGTATCTATAGCATGTAATGTCCATGTGCCCACGATTTGGCAAATATGCATAGTAGGGTTGCAAGCGTCTACAGACCTCTAGTTCTCACAGTGTTCAGTAAGAGCTTTCCTTGTTGATACAATGTTTCATATTTAATAGAGTATACATTGTGTGGTGATGTTTAAAGTCGTGCAGGCTTCTCTGCTGTAACAATGTTACACTTTTTTAAAACAATTCATTTTATTAAAACTTGTTTCAAAGGGAAAATTAGAACTGGGGCAGAGAGCTTCCAATTTATAACAAGTTTTTTGACAAGAATCTCAACAAGAAAGATTTTTGTAGCTCTGACTGTATGTTACTTGCAAGTCTATATATTTGCTAGGCAAAAATAATACATTGATCTAAACAGACAAAAACCAAATCTATGTTTTTGAATACTTTTATGTAAGAAGTAGCCACTGTCTCCTCCATCACCACCTTGACCTTGAAGTTTCACTTGCATTTGTCCCAGTATTTTACCAGCATGATTTCTATTAGAATGCAACACAGCTTTTTAATTTGTTTAAACAATTTAAGCCATTTATTATTTAATTTAGAAAGAATGTTGAATGTTGCAGTTTTTGTTGTTGTTTTTGTTGGTGTTTTGTTTTGTTTTTAATGGTGATGGAGTTTCACTATGTTGCCAAGGCTGGTCTCAAACTTCTGGGCTCAAGCAATCCTCCCACCATAGCCTCCAAACTTCTGGGATTAGTGGGGTGCGGTGGCTCATGCCTGTAATCCCAGCACTTTGGGAGGCTGAGGGGAGAGGACTGCCTGAGTTCAGGGTTCAAGACCAGCCTGAGCAACTTGGTGAGAGCTCGTCTCCACAATACATTTTAAAAAATAAATAATTAGCTGTGTGTGTGGCATGCCCCTGTAGTTCCAGCTACTTGGAAGGTTGAGGTAGAAGGATTGCCTGAGCCCAGCAGGTCAATGAGCGTGCCACTGCACTCCAGCCTGGGTGACGGAGTGAGACTTCAACTCAAAAAAACAAAACAAAACAAAACAAACCCAAAAACCAAAGTGCTGAGAATATAGTCATGAGCCACTGTGCTCAGCCTAGAATGCTGTAGTGTTTAATAGCAGAGAGAGATCTGATAGAGAAAAATTATTTTCTTTGCAACATTGCTTTTGACTGTAGGATGAGTCAATCAATAGTGTCCAAAGTTACCACTGTTTTTTGTTGTTGCTGTTTTTTTGGGGGGGGGTTTGAGTCAAGGTGTCTATATGCAGGTTGGTTACCTAGGATACTGCTTGATGACAAGGTTCAGGCTTCTGCTGAGCCTGTCACCCAGGTGGTGGGCATGGTACCCAATGGGTAACTTTTTAACTTTCACCCCCTCCTTCTTCTCCCCTTTAGACATCCCCTGTGTCTGTTGTGCCCATCCTTATGCCTGTATTACAGCCTCCTTAAGCTCACTGGAACCGGTGGTGTCACATGTCCTCTGGTTCCTTCAGAGGATACGGTGTCTCATGTTTGCCTCTCTCCCTGTCACCAGCAGCAGTCTCCATCAGATGCTTGCATAGGTGTGTCCTCATCCCTATGGTCACCAAGTCTTACGATCAGCAAAATACAGAATTAGAGGAAGATAGTGTTGGCAAAGAACCAACACAAATACAAGTGAATTATAGCACAGTAGACTGTCATTAATGAGAAAAGACTGACTGAGCATGCCAACAAAGCCAGCTTGTTCCTAAAGGACAAGGGTGATCGTGTCCACTTTTGTTTTTTGTCTTGTTTTGTTTTTGAGTTGGAGTCTCACTCTGTCACCCAGGCTGGAGTGCAGTGGCACGCTCATGGCCACCAAAGCCTCGACTTCCTGGGCTCAGGTGATCCTGCCCCCTCAGCCTTCGAAGTAGCTGGGACTACAGGCATGCACCACTACACTTGGCTAATTTTCTTATTGTTTTGTAGTGATGAAATCTCACTATGTTGCCCAGGCTGGTCTCAAACTCCTGGACTCACGCAATCCTCCCACTTAGCCTCCCAAAGTGCTAGAATTATAGGCGAGAGCCACCCTGCCTGGTCCCTAATTCACATTTAAATGTTAAGCAGCCACATGTGACTAGGGGCAACAGTATTGGACAGCACAACCTCTGAGGTACCAGCCTCACCTGGAAGAATTTCTAGCTCTGTGACTCTTGAATTTGCTTGTTCATTCTGGAAACATTTGTTGAGGCCCTAGCATGTGTCAGCATGGTGGCAGGTTCTCTCTGTGAATGTACACATGGGCTTGCATGTGTGGCAAAATGTACGTAACATAAAATGTATCATTTTAGCCATTCTAAGTGTTCAGTGCAGTAGCATTAAGTATATTCACACTGCAGTGCAACCATCACTGTGTGGTGAGTTCTTGAGATTCATAGCCTGTGCCCTCTGGGAGCTGACCTTGTAATGAGAACAGAATACTGTGTGACAAAGCCCTCTCTGAAGGAGGAAGGGGGAAATATTCAGCATTTTTTTTTTTTTGAGCCGGGGTCTCTATCACTCAAACTGGAGTGCAGTGACACAACCATGGCTCATCGCAGCCTCAAAATCCCAGGATCAAGTGATCCTCCCACCTCATCCTTTTGAGTAGCTGAGACTGCAGGTGTACAACACTACACCCAACTAATTTTTTCATTTTTTGTAGAGACAAAATCTTACTGTGTTGCCCAGGCTGGTCTCAAACTCCTGAACCCAAGTGATCCTCCCACCTTGACCTCCGGAGCAGCTGAGACTACAGGTGTGCAACACCACACCTGGTGAGGTCTCACTGTGTTGTCCAGGTGGGTCTTGAACTCCTGGGCTCAAACAATCTTTCTGCCTCTGCCTCCCAAAGTGCTGAGATTACAGGCATGAACCACTGCACCAGGACTGTTCAGCATTTTGACAGTAGGAAGTTATGTTGTGGAAAGCACTTGAAGCCTTTGTCTGAAAGTGAAGTATTCGAGGAAAAGGTTGAGGCACCTAAAGGTGTTTTAACAGGTCCTGGCTCCTGGAGGTTGCTCTCTAGCCATATTCCCATCAGGCTTCTTAGAGCAGGATTTCTTTCACCCTTAGTCTTAACCCTAGTTTATCAGGTGGTCAGAAAAAAACAAATGTATTTTCAAAGGTGGACAGTTTACTTCTCACTTATATATAGGCTCTGGCTCAAAATACATGTAAATAAATATTTTAATATATTGGACAGGCACTGTGGCTCATGCCTATAATCTCAGCTCTTTAGGAGTCTGAGTCAAGAGGATTGTTTGAGCCCAAGGGTTCAAGACCAGCCTGGGCAGCATAGCAAGGACCCAATTCTATCAAAGAAAAAGATTTTTAAAAATCCACAAAATATATATTAATATATTTCCAACCTTTCAGAGCAGACATTCAGAATAAGTAACAGACACAATTATGGCAAAGAGCTGAGTTCATGTGCACACAGGGGTGCCCACTTAAGGTCCTATTACTATCACAGAGTTGTGTTTCATAAATTAATTTGACACCAAGGCCATTTCAAAGACAATCAGTAGCTGTTTTTTTAAATTGCTGACAATCTGAGATTTTTTTTCCCCCTGGGATCCACTTCTCTCTTAATCCTCTTTAAGTTTCCCAGAAATTTCAAAGCATCTTCATGAAGCAACAAAGAATGCAAACGTTTCCAGATGATGAGGCTGGAATAGCTAAAGCCAAGGATTTGGGTTTGGTAGGACCTGGTGTGACCCTGAAAGAGAAAGACAACTAGGTTTCCTTCATAAAGGGGAGATCTGTAGTGACAGTCACCTGTCAGTGATGTCAGCAGTGTCACAGTGCCATCCAACCAGGCCAGGCACCCTGGCAGCACCAGGTCTGGCTGGTCCCTGTTGTCCACTCTCCTCCGTCCTCTTAGTAAACTGTCCTCTAGGACAGGGATTCCCAACCCCTGGGCTGTGGACCAGTACCAGTCCATGGCTGGTTAGGAACTGGGCCACACAGCAGGAGGTGAGCGGAGGATGAGAATAAAGCTTCATCTGTTTTTATAGCTGGTCCCCATCACTCGCATTACTGCCTGAGCACCATCTTCTGTCAGACTGGTGACCATATTAGATTCTCACAGGAGCATGAACCCTATTGTGAACTGTGCATGTGAGGGATCTAGGTGGCAACTCCTTATGAGATGCTAATGCCTGATGACCTTCCCCAACCCCTGTTCGTGAAAAAACTATCTTCCACAAAACCAGTCCCTGATGCCAAAAAGGTTGGGGATTGCTGCTCTAGGACTAAAAGGAGATGCCGACCTGTCCTTGGGAGGTGGGGGGTCAGCGCATATGGCCCGGCCTTGTGCACCAGAATCACCCAGCTCTGCTTTGGCTTTATATTGCAGTTAGTACTGCTGATCTGCATTCTCTGGAAGACTCCAGATCACATTTCAGAAGGTCCTGGCATCCCCTTGCTTGCAACTTTCATGGAGAACCATATTCTGTTACACTGTATCTCTATGTGAATCTGTTTGCCATTAGATCAAGCCAGGATATGACCCATGGCAAAAGAAGCATTTGATCAAACTAAAAGAACAGGGATCAGTGACTCAGTTTGTCATCCCAGCACTTTGGGAGGCCGAGGTGAGTGGATTGTCTGAGCCTATGGGTTTGAGACCAGCCTGGGCAACTTGGCGAGACCTCATCTCTACAATAAATAAAAAATTAGCCAGGCATGGTAGTGCTTGCCTGTAGTTCTGGCTACTTGGAAGGCTGAAGCAAAAGGATCACCAGACCCCAGCAGGTTGATGCTGGGTTGGCCGTGAGCATGCCACTGCACTATAGCCTGGGCAACAGAGGGAGACTCCAATTCACACACACACAAAAAAAGGAGAACAGATGTATTATTGCAACTCCAAGCAAAGTTTTTGAAGGTAAAAAAATAACCATATTTCCTTTTAGATAAGATCCTTCCTCAAATCGTTCTCAAAAAATAGAATTTTCTTTCCCTTTTTAAAAATGTTGGCATGGGTTCACTAGGAAGGCTCTATTTGGAACTTTCTCATCTCATCTAATTGCCAAACTTTGAATGTTTTGTTAACTTTCAATAGATAATACAAAATTATCAGAACAGCTGGGTTTTAGTCCAGGTTGAACACTAAGTCTCTGTGTGATATTAGTCTTGTCTTGAGCCTTAGTTTCCTTATCTGTGAAGCAAAAATATTGGACTAAGCAGTCTTTGTAAAAATTTTAGTTAACAATAATAACTGTACATATTTATTGGGCGCAGGGCGACATTTTGATATATACCATGTATAATGAGCAAATCAAGGCAATTAGCATATCCATCATCTCAATCATTTATCATTTTGTGCTGGAAACATTCAAAATTCTCCCTTCTAGCTATTTGAAAATCTACAATAAATTAGTGTTAACTCTAGTTTCCCTATAGTGCTTCGGAACACTCAAGTTTATTCCCCAGCTACTGATAATCTTGTATCTTTTAACCCAGGGGGCTCCTGGGCCAGGGACCAGTACTGATCTGTGGCCTGTTAGGAACGGGGCCGCCCAGCAGAAGATGAGTGGCAGGCAAGCGAAGGTCTGCTGACTGTCAGATCAGCGGCGGCATTAGATACTCATAGGCACATGAACCCTATTGTGAACTTAGAAGGAGGTAAGGGATCTAGGTTGTGGCTCCTTGTGAGAATCTAATGCCTGATGATCTAAGGTGGAGCTGAGGCTGCAAATAGAGATTAACACTAGCAGTGAGGTCTGACTGCACATCCTCCCTCCCCCTACCCTCTGTCCGTGGAAAAATTGTCTTCCATGAAACCAGTCCCTGATGCTAAAAAAGCTGGGAACTGCTGCTTTAACCAATTTCTCCCTATTCCCCCGCCAACCTTCCCAGCCTCAGTAACCTTCTACTGACTACTTTTATGAGATCAACTTTTTTAGCTTTTGCAAGTGAATAAAACTATGTGGAATTTATCTTCCTGTGCCTGGCTGACTTCACTTAGCATAAGGTCTTCCAAGCTCATCAGTGTTCCTGCAAACGACAGGATCTCATTCTCTTTTGTGGTCCTAGAGTATTCCATTGCATACATGTTCTTTACCCTTTCATATATGGATGGACATTTAGGTTGATTCCATATCTTGGTTACTGTAAATGGGGCTGTCATAAACGTGGGAGTGCTTTTTTTTTTCTCAAGATACTGATTTCCTCTCCTTTGGATTTATACCTAGTGGTGGGATTGCTGGATCGGGGGTACTTCTATTTTTACGTTTTTGAGGAACCTGCATACTGGCATGTGTATCTGAATACTTATAGTGTTGAATAAACAAATATTCAGGGAGTCATGATGTGGGATTTTAATTTTGTTTTTAATTGAATAAAGTCCCACCTAGGGTTTCTTCCTTGCTCACATATGTGGCCTAATTATTGCTTAGAATGGAATACTGTTCTCCTCTCTGTTTCACTTGAGATTTCTGATCCTGAGAGTAATGTGAATGCTCCAAGATCACACAGCAAAGACAGTCATTCTGGCTCCACATCATTTGTCCTTGATGGCTTCCAAGGGTTTGCATCAGTGTAGCTATGCTCAAATCTAGGAGAATATTTATAGCAATATCCACCTGGGTATCAGGTTCAACAAGAGGAAATAACCAATATGACTTTCTGTTCAACTTGCTACACTTTTACTTTGGTAGTTTTTCTGAGACCCTCCCCATCAAAATCTTTACTACCTAGCCAGATTTGTTTCCATTATATGAAAGATGAAGTACTAATTTAAAAGAGGGACATAAAGAGGTGTAAGATAAGATATTGTTCCTACCAGGACAGATGCTAAAACTAACAAATACCAATGCCATGCCTCCTAGTGCTGAGTACCCAGTGAGTTGGACAGTGATGAAATATTGCTAGTGTTTACAGGGAAAGTAGTCCTCAAAGTGTTGGTCCTGGTGGAGGAAACCCTTTTGAAGGAGGGGAGATCGAGTCAGGTTGGGAGGAAGCATAGAACTTTAGGAAAGTGGTGGAGAGGGAGACAGGGAGCACATCTGGAAGGAACAGCCTGAAGAGTGATTCTGAGGAGGAACTGTAAGGGTTGTGTTCAAGGCCAGTTTGGGTGAATGGAAGATTCATGTGAAAATACAGTGAAGAGAAGGGATTTGGGGGTGGGGGAGCAGATTGTGGATGCCCATGGATGCCAGACAAAGGAACTTATGCTTTATCCTATCAGGAAAAATGATATGTGCAAAGGTGCATTTCTTAGGAAGATTAATGTAGAAGCCAGGCATCAGTTGGATTGAAAGAGGGAGAAATCGGAGGCAAGGAAGCCAGTTGGCTACGTGCAGCACAGAGCAGGCATCGAGTCTGGGAGTGAAAGGAAGTTTGTACACAAGCTGGTGGATATTTGTCTCTACAATGGTACCATAACTTTTCTTTCTTTCTTTCTTTCTTTCTTTCTTTCTTTCTTTCTTTCTTTCTTTCTTTCTTTCTTTCTTTCTTTCTTTCTTTCTTTCTTTCTTTCTTTCTTTCTTAGTTTGAATCTCATTCTGCTGCTTGGGCTGGAGTGCAGTGGCACAATCACAGCTACTGTAGCCTCAACCTGCTGGGCTTAGGTGATCCTTCCACCTCAACCTCCCAAGTAGCTGGGACTACAGGTGGGCGCTACCACGCCTGGCTAATTTTTAAAATTTTGTTGTAGAGACAATGTCTCTCCAATTCCTAGGCTCAGGCAATCCTCCCTCCTCAACCTCCCAAAGTGCTGTGATTACAAGGATTTGAAGCTTTAGTCTGCTGTTATTTGTCTCTCTAAGAGACAAGTTTTGTTTTGTTTTGTTTTGTTTTGTTTGAGTTGGAGTCTCACTCTGTCGCCCAGACTGGAGCACAGTGGCCACTCCCAGCCACTGCAGCCTCGACCTGCTGGGCTCCAGTGATCCTTCCGCCTCAGTCTTCCAAGTAGCTGGAACTACAGGGGCGTGCTACCACACCCGGCTAATTTTTTAATTTATTGTAGAGATGAGGTCTCACCAAGTTGCCCAGGTGGGTCACAAACCCGCGGGCTCAGGTAATCCACTCACCTCAGCCTCCCAAAGCGTGGGATTACAGGCAGAGCCACCAAGCCTGGTTGACAAGTTTTGTTTTATCTGCTTGTTTAAGATGGGAAAACCTGAGTACGTTGATAGTCTACAAGGAGAGAGCAGTAGAGGAGCTAGAAGAGATGAAAGGGGAAATATGGGTGCCAGATGACCCCAGGGGAAGAGGGGGACGGGGTCAGGAAACCGGGTGGAGGAGTGACTTAGTAGGGGAGAATGATATCACTTCCCTTGAGTTGAATGCAATGCACAGAATTTTCAGGTGCAAGAAAGCAAGACATTGGTGCTGGTGACTGGCCCTGGCTGTCTCCAAGGGGAGGTAGGGGTCGCCTGCATGCGTGAAGTGGAAGGTGAGAGAGGTGTATGGCGAGGTGCATCACCTTGAGAATGGTCATAGGACCTCCACTGAGAGAAGAACCTTATGTTGGCCATGCAGCCAAGAGGCCCCAGTTACAGCAAGATGGCGGGAATTTGTAATGAGTCAATTTTGCAAAATAACTGTAAAGTGCCTGAAGATTGTATAAAGTAAAAAATGTGGGGAAGTTGAATAGAAAGCTGGAGAGAGAAACACTGCCACGGTCCATCATCCAGGCTGGGTAGAGGGAAGCAAGGTTAGAAGGGGCCCAGTGAGCCATGGATTGCACACATGTGCATGACACACACACACACACACACACACACACACACACACACACACACACACCTTCATTAACTTTCTATCTGTTTGGATGAGGATCTAGAGCAGGCATGTCCAAGCCACCACCCAAGGGCCACATGTAGCCCAGGACAGCTAGTCATGCAGGCCCACACAATACTTTAACATCATGTGTTTTTTAGTGTTTATTTTCTTTGTGCTCACAATCATGCCTGATTCATGAGTCACTTTTTGGCAGTGCATACATTTGTTAGCAGTTATTTTCAGTCATGAAGCACACGGAGAGCAAAATCTGAACAAACATTTCTGACGAGCACCTTGAGAATTCACTCAGAATTGTGACCACTTCCATCAAAACAGACATGGATAGATTAGTTTTACAAAAACAAGGTCAACTAGTTTTAGATAGTTCTTGTTTTACTAAGCTCTATAGTAAAAATATAAAAAAGTAAAAGAAGGCTCATTATGTATAGACAGTGAGCATATTATATAATTTTTGTGCAGCCCAAGACAATTCCTCTTTACACGATGTGACCCAGGGAGGTGAAAGGTTGGACACCTCTGTTCTAGAGACTCTAATAAGAAGTGAGTTGACCACACAGATCAGGAACAGATGCACCCTGTCACAACTTGAATTTTTTTGGCCCCCAATTTCAACAGGGCATACAACTGCCAGTGACACTCCTCAGTCAGCACCCTGCCTGAGTGGTGCAAACAGTCACGTTTTTTTTCTATCTCACAGTCATTTTACACTGAAGTATGTGTCCCCATTCAGGAAGATCTTGCACTAACAAAGGGACATTGAAAAACATCTGACTCTCCTATTTCTTGAACTAAACTTGGGGAGTAAGGGTAGGGGAGAGAAAAGTGGGGAGAAGGTAGTCAACCTGGTCTCTCTGGACAACGTCTCTGCTTGTAAGATCCTAGACAGTTGGCCAGAGGTGGTGGCTCATGCCTGTAATCCCAGCACTTTGAGAGGCTGAGTTGGGAGGATTGTTTGATACCAGAAGCTCAAGACCAGCCTGGGCAACATAGCGAGACTCTATCTCTCAAAAGAAAAAAGAAAAAAAAAAAAAAAGACCCTGGACAGTTGACCTCCTGGTGCTGATATAACAATCGTCCTTAGCCTGGGCATTCTGGTATTCACATCTGAGGACCATCAGCATAAAGTCTGTTTTCCTTACTGGGGCAGAGAATAGGGAGCATTAAATTCCTGAGGCCCATATGAGGGTGAGAGGAGGTGTCAGAGTGAGGGAGAGGGAGGAGGTAAAGGAGTGAGGGAATCAGAGACGAAGAGCTTCGTGTCTGAAATTGTGGCGAAACAGCAAAGTCCGGGGTGAGGCCCGGCCAGTGCGCGACCAAGTTGTAGCAGCGCCCAGGGCACTTAGGCGACCAGGAGGTCACTCTGCAGGACCACTGTGCTGGTGAAAAGGTACACGGTGAGGGCAGGGGATGATGGCCTGGGGAAGTGCCGAGGGCAACAGCATGAGAAGCTGTGGCAGAAATGGAAGCAGGGAAGGTTGTGTCTCCCTTCTCCTGGTCGCCAGCAGAGGGGAAGACCCACACTTCTCTCTTGTGTCTCTGTTACCGCTTCCTTCTGTTTGCAGAGGGCATGGGGAGCCAGGTACAGATGGGATGCAGTTGTGTTATCACCAAATTCTGTTTGGAATGCAGTGGCCTATGTATTAACAAGGAAACAAAAAGGTAGGATGTAGCGGCTCAAGTCTGTCATTCCATCACTTTGGAAGGATTCCTTGAGGCTGGAAGTTCAAGACCAGCCTGGGCAACATAGAGAGACCTGTGTCTACAGAAAATTAGCCGGATGTGGTGGTGCGCCTGTGAGGCAGAAGGCTTGCCTGAGCCCAAGCCCAGGAGGTTGAGGCTGCAGTGAGTTGCGATCATGTCCTACTGCAATCCAGACAGAGTGAGACCCCAACTCAAAAAAAAAAGAGAGAAAACAAACAAACAAAAAAATCTGCTGGGCATGGTGGCTCATGCTTGTAATCCCAGCACTTTGGGAGGTGGAGGTGAGAAGACTGCCAGAGCCCAGGTGTTTGAGACCAGCCTGGGCAACATGGTGACCTTGTCTCTACAATAAATCCAAAAAATTAGCAGGGCGTGGTGGTGGGCACTTGTAGTTTCAGCTAGTTGGAAGGCTGAAGCAGAAGGATCTCCTGAGACCAACAGGTCAAGGCTGCGGTGGCCATGAGCATGCCACTGCACTTCAGCTTGGGTGACAGAATGAGATACTGACTCAAACAAACAAAAAAATGGTACCCAGAAATAAGCTTAACAAACGTTGCACACAACTTTGGCACTTAAAATTATAGGTCAGGCAAGGTGCAGTGGCTCATGCCTGAAATTCCAGCACTTTGGGAGGCAGACATGAGAGGATTGCCTGAGTCCAGGGGTTCAAAACCAATCTGGACAACATGACAAGACCTTGTTTCTATAATAAATTTTAAAAATTGCTGGGTTTTGTGGCAGGCACTTGTAGTTCCAGCTACTTGGAAGGCTGAGGTGGAGGGATCACCTGAGACCAGCAGGTCGAGGCTGTGGTGGCCATGGATGTGCAACTGTAGTCCAGCCTGGGTGACAGAGTGAGACTCCAACTCAAAAAAAAAAAAAAAAAGAAAGAAAGAAAGAAAGAAAAGAAAGGGAAAGAAAGAAAAGAAAACCAATATCTCTAGTTATTTACTGACTTGTAAATGTTGTTCTTGGAGCTACCCACAAGGAAAAGAGTGTGAGCACTGCATTTTCAAGTTGATTTATGGTAACTAGACCATAAAGAGACTTAGGTTACCTGTAGACTTTTCAGATTCCAGAGGTGGATTTTGAGAGGAGACATAACACACACACAAATTACCCTACATCTTAGTATCGTAAAAGCTTTTCAGTTTCTAATTCATTCATTTATTCAGTGATTATTGCATAGGTGGTGCCATCTTGCCACAAATTATACTCAGCTCAGGGGATGAAATAAACCCAGTCCCTGCTCCTGGGAACAATATATAATAAATAAGTGAACTAGCACAACACTTTGGAAGACCAAGGCAGGAGGATTGCTTGAGCCTAGGAGTTTGAGACCAGCCTGGGGAATGTCTCAAGATCTCATCTCTATAAAAAATTAGCGGGGTGTGGTGGCATGTGTCTATGGTCCCAGATACTCAGGAGGCTGGAGTGAGCCGTGACCGTACCATTGCACTCCAGCCTGGGTGACAGAGTAAGACCTCAGCTCAAAAAAACAAAAAGTGAACAAAGCAATAAATCCATATCTCTAACTTGTAAGTACCAGGAAGAAAACAGGGGCCAGAGCACAATAAATGCAAGGACACACTCTGACAGAGGTCAGCCAAGGTCTCGGGGTGAGGGGACTTGAGTTGAATTCCATGAATGAGAAGGAGCCAGTCATGCAAACACCCTGGAGAACTTTCCAAGCAAGAAACAGAAAATAGCAAGGAAGTTCTGAGGCAACAACAAAGAGTATATTATTATTATTATTATTATTATTATTATTTTGAGTTGGAGTCTCACTCCATCGCCCAGACTGGAGTGCAGTGGCCACTCCCGGCCACCGCAACCTCAGCCTGCTGGGCTCCGGCGATCCTTCCGCCTCAGTCTTCCAAGTAGCTGGAACTACAGGCGCGTGCTACCACGCCCGGCTAATTTTTGATTTATTGTAGAGATGAGGTCTCGCCAAGTTGCCCAGGCAGGCCTCGAACCCGTGGGCTCAGGCAATCCATTCACCTCAGCCTCCCAAGGCACGGGATTACAAGCTGAGCCACCGAGTCCAGCTGAGTATATTATTTTTATGGGGATATATGGATGCATGTGAGTGCACTGAAAAGGCTCAAAGCAATAACAGTGTTTTTGATACCATGTTCCCTGGACAGGATGTGATGAGAAGGTCATTTAACCTCTGTGATCCCCTTCTTCTCCCAAACCCGTCACCCTAGTGTAACCACGAGAAAAACATCAGACAAACTCAAGTTAGGGAATGGTCTACTGATTCCCTGGCTAGTATCCTACAGACTGTCAAGGCCATGGTGAACAAGGTAAGACTGAGAAACTGTCATGGACCAGAGGAGACTGGGGAGGTATGACAATGAAAAACGATGTGGTGGCCTGGATAAGAGCAGCAAGAGAACATTAGTGGAAAAATTGGTGAAACCAAAATGAATTCCAGTTTAGTTAACAGTAAGGTTTCAATGCTAGTTCCTTAGGTGTGACCAATGGGTCACAGTAATGTCACATGTAAACAATATGATAAAACTGGGTGACGGGTGTACAGGAACTCTTTGCACTATCTTTGCAGCTTTTATTTGCTTCTTCTTCTTCTTCTTTTTTTTTTTTTTTTTGTAGTCAGAGTCTCACTCTGTCGCCCAGGCTGGAGTGCAGTGGCATGCTCACGGGCCACTGCGGTCTCGACCTGCTGGACTCAGGCAATCCTTTTGTTTCAAACTTCCAAGTAGCTGGAATTACAGGCATGTGCCACCACACCCAGATAATTTTTTTATTTATTGTAGAGATGAGGTCTTGCCATGTTTCCCAGGCCAGTCTTGAAACTGTGAACTCGGGCAATTCTCTCTCCTCTGCTTCCCAAAGTGCTAGCGTTACAGGCGTGAGCCACTGCACCAGGCTCTTTGCAGCTTTTCTATAATTCTCGAACAATTCCAAAATGAAATGTTTATTTTTTTAAAAGCTCCCTAAAGAAAGGTTGCTAGTGAGTGGCACTTGCTGAGAATGGATCAGAAGCTGTTCTAAAGTTGCTTCAACTGGAGATTACCTTCAATCAATGGGTTAATATAGACAGTTCTATGAGATTTGCTTTCTCTCAAGCAGAAGGCCCTTAAGACAGTTATTTGTCATGGTTGCCACTTGCCAATTTCATCATTGGGATGCTGACCAGCATACAGATGCTAAAATTCATACTTGACTGTTACATGTTTGCAAAACAGTCACTGAGCTTTGTGATTCATACCCGCATGTCTTTAACTCCTCCCCGCTGCCACGTTGTTACTTAATCCTCATCTGATCTGACTAGCATGCAGCATTCAGAATGGTAATATGCTAGCAGAGGCCCTGACACAGTATAAAGTGACTCTTGAACAAAGCAGAAAGACTCATGGCAGTCAGTCACTAGAAAAAGTGGAAATATGTGAATAAATGTCAGGTGTTTTCTGGGTCCCCCTTCACATGATGAGTCTAAATTGTAATTTTCTATATAAATGATATATCACACTATGTAAATATCATTTTGCTACTTGTTTTTTCACTCAACAATATGTCTTGGAGAGTGCTGTACTTTTTGATGACTGAAGTATACTTTATTGTACAGCACAGATTACAGAGCCCCTCCCCGACCCCATAGACAGTTGTTGCTATTTTTCCCCTATTAAAAACTATGCCTACCTTTCTTGTACATACTTCCTTGTATGCATATGTGTTTCTCTTTCTTTCCTTCTTTCCTTCTTTCTTTTTCTTTCTTTCTCTCTCTCTTTCTTTCTTTCTTTTTCTTTCTTTCTTTCTCTCTCTTTCTCTCTTTCTTTCTTTCTTTCTGTCTTTCTTTCTTTGGGTTGGAGTCTCACTCTGCCACCCAGGCTGGAGTGCAGTGGCATGCTCACGGCCACTGCAATCTCAACCCGCTGGGCTCAGACGATCCTTCCACCTCAGCTTTCCAAGTAGCTGGAACTACAGGTGCATCCCACCATGCCCGGCTAATTTTTAAATTTATTTTAGAGGTCTGGCTAAGTTGCCCAGTCTGGTCTCGAACCCCTGGTCTCGAGCAATCCTCCCACGTTGGCCTCCCAAAGTGCTGGGATTATAGGCATGAATCACTGTACTTGGCAGTATTTTTAAAGATGTGGTTTGAATTGGTCACTGTTCTTTAACTTTATGGAGTAGTGAAGTGGCAGAAAACATTACGTCCAGGCTGCAGGGTCAGGAAGCAGTGGCAGGACCTCTCACCTTGCCTCTTCTCACTGGCCACACCGAGGAGAGGAGGAGATAGCCCTTGGTTTCCCTGTCTCTATTATGGCTCCCCTCCATTTCCAGAGATAATACCATAGAGTACCAGGTGTGAGTGCACAAAAATGGTGTTGCACACAATAGTGCCAATGTGCAAGAAATTCAGGCCAACATAAATACTTTTTCTGGTTCTTTTCACCTAACTCAACAGAGCACTTAACTTTTAAAAATAAACAATTTCTGGTCAGGTGCAGTGGCTCACGCCTATAATCCTAGCACTTTAGGAGGCAGAGGCAGGAGACTCTCTTGAGCCCAGGAGTTCGAGATCAGCCTGAGCAACATAGTGAGACCTCGTCTCTACAGAAAATCAAAAAATGAGCCAGGCGTGGTGCTATGAACCTGTAGTCCCAACTACTTGGGAGACTGAGGCAGAAGGATCGCCGGAGTCCAGGAGATCTAGTCTGAGGTGATTGGTGCTACGGCACTCCAGCCTGGGTACAGAGGGAAAATCCCAACTTAAAATGAAACAAGATTTAAAAAAAAATTTCTGATGACAATAGTAACATGTATTTATCACAGGAAAATTTGGATCTATAAAAAAGAACATGAAGAAAATAACATCACCCTTTTTGTCCCACTCAACATAGCCACAGTCTTTTTAATATTTGGTATATATCCTTCTAGTCTTTTTTTTCTGTGGATAAAAACATGTAAGCTGAAGAACCATCTTGCATGTGAGGAATACATAATTTTCCTCTAGTTATTCCTCCCACCCTACCTCCTGATCCACTGCTCCTGCCAACTTCCCAGAAGGAAATGAGATTTGCCATCAGTGGAAATCTCAGAACTGTGAAATCTACAAAGTCAGTCATGCTGGCAAAGAACCACAGGCAGAGTAGAGGTCAGAGGCTTAACCCACCAGGAAGAGAGAATGAACACAGAGGGTGCTCACACGCTGGGTTCTGAGCAGTCCTGCCACTGATGTGCCCTGTCTCCAGTTCCCTTAGGGGAACACACACCCAGCATTCCGGTATTTCCCAAGCTGCTTCCTTTTGTGGGCTGTGGTTGGCTCCTGTTTCCTGGAGGATGTGGGTTCTCTCCTCTTCCTCCTCGCAGCCTTTCTGTGCTCCCTTCCTTTCTTCCAGGCAACCTACCGGTCCAGCAGCCCGTGGTGGTTTGTTCTGTCACTCCTTCAGATGTCCTTCACTAGAACTTGACATCACTTCTGTTCCATCCCATGTCATTCTGGGTAATTTTAGAAGCAGCTGGAAAAGTCACAGTCCCATCAGAGGAAAGATGTGGCTCAAAGCCTTCCTCCTGGGACCATGTTGGGCAATGCTGGACTGTCACTCGAAAGCACAACGGACCCACCAGGCAAAAGACTCCGTGGGACTCCTCTTGCTCCAAATTCATAGGGATGGTCAAGTTCAGCTCCTTCATAGAGTATGTTTGCCCACAGATTTTAGAAAACAGAGACTTTCTTCACCTTGGGATGATGATCGTGTGTTTCTGTTTTAAGGAACAGGAGTGTACCATGTTACCTCCAAGGGTCTTTTCCAGTCCCAGACTTGTGGGAAATTTACACAGAAATACACTGATGTGTACACTGACATGGAACACACAGGAACTGACTCCACTCACAGGCAGAATGGCCAGCCACTTAATGCCACTAGATGGGACAAAGTTCTGTCTCACCTATTCTTCCTAACATCCCTGTCAAAATTTTCCTTCCCTGCTTCCTGTCATAAAGTCTGATCATCCACCTTGAGTATCTTAGGGACTTGTATTAGTGAAAATTAGGTTTGACTGTTGGTCATGGTAAGATAAAATGGCAGAGGGACTGGGCTCAGTGACTCATGCTCCTCATCCCAGCACTTTGGAAGGCCGAGGTGAGAAGATTGCTTGAGTCTAGAAGTTCGAGACCAGCCTGGGCAGGATAATGAGAACTTGTCTCTATTTTAAATAAAAATAAATAAAAAATTAGAGGATTAAAGGAGTTGAAAACTCCCCCTCACACCCCCCCCCATAGTAACATCTCAGGGCAGAATGTACAGAGCAAGTGTGACAGCTCTGTACCATGGAGCCCCCAGGATGCTCAGCTCTATCTATCCTGAAGCTCCAACAAAGTGGCTCCATAGCCAAGATCCCCACATGGCCTGAGTTGGAGCTCTGGCTGTCACGGTCACGTTCAAAGGATGAAAAAGGAGAATGGGGACGCTACCTTGGCCAGAAATTCCCGGAAGTTGCCACATGGCCCCTTCACTCTCGGTCCCTTAGTCACACAGTTGCAAGAGAGGCTTAAAACGTATTTAGCTGAGTGGTCAGATGCTGAGATAAACTTTCTGTTACTGTGGAAGAAGAAAATGGCTATTAGTTAACAGCCAGCAATTACTGTTGTGAGGACGTGTTGGAATTCCAAGAACCAACTCTTAGAAGATGAGTAACCTGGAGTGGGGTCCAGCCTCAGCCACTGCCACGTAGTGTCTTTGTGGGGATCGGGGTCACTGTGAAAGAGCATACCTCATGGGAATAAGGTGTGTGCCCAGGGACGGGCAGAGAGGACATCCAAGCAGAGGCTGCCCAGGGGGCGGGGGCAGGGCCATACATGGAACTTTTCTTCCTCAGTTTTCCCTGGAGCCCTGGGTGCATGACTGCATCCTTTTCCTTTTCTTTTCTTTTCTTTTCTTTTGTTTTTGAGACAGGGTCTTGCTCCATCGCCCAGGCTGGAGTGCAGTGGCACCATCACAGCTCACTGCAGCCTCAAACTCCTGGGCTCAGGCACTCCTCCTGCCTCAACCTCTCCAGTAGCTAGGACTACAGGTATGTGCTACCACACCTGGCTAATTTTTAAAATTTTTTTAGAGATGAGGTCTTGCTATGTTGCCTAGGCTAGTCTCAAACTCCTGGGATCAAGCAGTCCTCCTACTTCAGCCTCCCAAAATGCTGGGATTACAGGTGTGAGCCACCATGCCTGGCCTAGAAAGGTTTTCATCCATTGATGTCTCTCAGTGTAGAGCAAAACTAGGCAGGAGAGGCTCAAGTTTCCAAACACATACCTTCTTGTGTCAACTTTCTGTAAAGTGAACTACATAAAAGGCAGAGAGGTGGACAGCTACTATTTAAAAACCATGAGTACTTTTGTAAAACAAAGACTTGTTTAGCAAGAACAGTGACAGAAAAATGTGGTACATATACACAATGGAATATTATGCAGCCATATAGAAAGACAAATTTATGAACTTTGTAGCAACTTGGATAGATTTGGAGTCTATCATACTCAGTGATCTCTCAAGAAACAAAGAATTGAGTGCCATGTGTTCTCACTCATAAGTGGACCCTGAACATTTACCATAATGCTATAAGAAAGGGATTGACAGTAGCAGGATACTACAGGGGCTGGGGGGTGGGGCACAATATCAATAAGTGTACCTGATCTCAAACCAGGCAAAGTGGGGACCAAAGGGAGGCCCAAACTTTACCTGAATGCTGACCACTTGTATACCTAATCCTGAATTGTACCCTACATCTTTTAAAAAAAAACAACAGATAATAGAAGAAAAAAACAGTGATGTCCCTAATTTATTATAGAAATTCAGATTTGTATATATCAGGTCGAAATGGATTAAGGTGCTCCTTCTACTTGTTCATCTAAATAGTTTTGGATTATGAAGTTTATTTTTGCAATGACATGGCTGTGATTTTGCTGGTACCATTGCAAATGTTTACGTATTTCGATGAATGCTAGTTTTTTGACAGAATGAAAATACGAAGGATGATGACCTTTCAGTGGAACAAAATGAAAATAACCTAGCGCAAATAAGTCCTAGCCAACATGCAGATGGGCCTCTCAAGCAGAAAAAAAGAGACAAGGTAAAATTAAATCATTTTATTGGTAAGTCAAGGAAATGGATTAAAACACTATGGGGAAGACGGAGTGACTGATTAACGTGTAGTTTACACGTTAACTCAAAAATACTTGAAGTCAGAATGAAAGCAAGACTGTTAAAACAAGTCAGGCAACAAAATTAATGTTTCGCCCTAGGACTGTGCTTTTAACGAGAGTCATTGCTAAGATAAATTTCTTTTCATATTTATACATATAATTATTTCCTCTTCGGTACATTTAAAAAGGGTACTAATGTGAAACACCCTGCAGTTAAATAAAATGATTTCAACTTGGTGTATGAGGATTTTCTGAAGCACTTAGAGGTGAAAGACATTTATTATACTTCTCCTGCCTGCTAAAGGTACAGCTATGCGATGGCCCTGCATCTGCTGGCTTTGGATGATGGAACTGAGCCCGGTGACAGGAACCCTGTCCTAAGGAGAGGGGCCTGTCTGTCCTTTCTGTATCTGTGCCACCTTCACATCAGAGAAGTGCAGGTAGGTGGATGGCGTCAGAAACACCTGGTTGTCCAGGAAGGGGGCTTCTCTCCTGTTCGAATGGAGCAGAGCACTTTTATGCTTTTGTCCTGTGTTCTGACTGTTTGCATGGAATCAACCCCTTTCTGGGGTGGTGTGTTCCTTTCTCTGCAGTAGGAGATTGATCTTCGCCCCTGGAGGTCACCATCACATGTGACTCTGTCAGGTGTGTAGGCCAAGGGTAGGGTCCTGATTCTGTTCTTTCTCTGTTTCAGCAGCTCTGCTTAGGAATTCTGAACTACTTCAAATCCATCGAGAGAATGCTGACTATCAACACTTTGGGGCTTGCCTTGGTTTCGGGGAACCCGGTCCCTGTGGGGAAAGATAGTTCCTGAGTACACACAGTCAGAGGAGGCCAGGGCATTGGCAGGGCCTGGGAGCTCACCACTATGTGCATGGGACCTCCGTTAAGCACAGGGTAAAGCATTCTGCTCCAACTTCTTCTGCCTTGATGACCCTGTCTCCCAAGCCATTTTCTGCATAGCACCTGGAGACAGTTAACACGATGAAGTAAGAGGTCGGGGATTCTTAGGGGAAAGGGTTTTTAAAACTCTTAGTAAAAGAGGAGATGGCTTTTTAACCATCACAAAGCACAATGTCTACTTGAGAGCAAGTCACAGAGAGCACCCTAAAAGCAGTTTGGAGACCACACTGGGAAGGAAGGCATTTCAGAGCATGAAGGCTCCTTTCCATTTGTGGTCTGGCACCCACACGTCCTTACAGAGAAGCTTTTATTCAGCCCTCTTTGACTTTGCTGGAGGTACTTTTTTTGGTCCTCTATTCTGTTTTCCAAGCCCCATATGAAAAAAAAAAATACTAAAAAACAGAGGTAGAAAAAAATTGGAAAGAGCTAGACAATTAAAAAACCTTTTCTCCTTCCAAAAACCTGTTTGTCCCTTGGTGCTTTTGATGCCTCTGGAACATATTTTTTTGTAAAGTCTATAAAATTTCAGCCCTGCCTACCAAAAGGCCAATAAGACAAAAAGTCATATTAACTCCCTGTCTTTGGGAATAAAGTTGTGAATGCCTACAATTTATTGAACTATTGTATACACTCATAATATTTTAATTCAGTTCCTAGCAAGTACATTTCTGAAAACAGAGTTTAATATGAATAAATTCATATTAAGTGGCCCCTGACTTACTCTGGTCATGCCTGTAAGGGTGTGAGGTCATATGTGTACAGTCAAGAGCAGCACCTTCCAGTCGAAATATAATGCAAGCTACATACATTATTTAACATTTTCTAGTAGCCACATTTTAAGAAGTACTAATAAACATGTGAAATTAATTTTAATGACATACTCTGTTTTAACCCAATAAATGTAAGACATTATCATTTCAACATGTAATCAATATTAATAAATCATTGATGAGGAACTATACTTTTTTTTTTGAGTTGGAGTCTCACTCTGCTATCCAGGCTGGAGTGTGGTGGCACGCACACAACCACTACAGCCTTGGCCTGCTGTGCTCATGCGATCCTTCCGCCTCAGCCTTCCAAGTAGAACCCCAGGCGTGCATCATCATACCCAGTTAATTTTTGATTTATTGTAGAGACAAGGTCTCGCCATGTTGCCCAGGCTGTTCTTGAACCCCTGGGCTCAGGCAATTCTCTCTCCTCAGCCTCCCAAAGTGCTGGGACTACAAGCGTGAGCCACTGTGACCAGTTGTTTTTTGTTTTTTGTTTTTTTGGTACTGTCTTCAAAATCTGGTGTATACTTTATACAAACAGCACATTTGATTTATTCTTTATTTCAATAGCTTTAGGGGGTATAAATAGTTTTGGGCTATGTGGTTGCATTGTACAGTGTCAAAGAAGCCTGGGCTTTAAGTGCACCCACTACCCCTACCTGTGCACGTTACCCAATAGGTGATTTTTTCATCCCTCCACTCCCTCCCCCTCCCACTTCTGAGTCTCCAACTTCCATTTTATCATTCTCTATGCCTTTGCGGGTCCTCAGTTTAGCTACCATTTGTAAGTGAGATCATGTGGTGCTTAGTTTTCTGTTCCTGATTTAGTTCACTTACGATGATGGGTCTCCAATTCCATCCAAGTTGCTGTAAAATTTATTACCTCGTTCGTTTTGATAACTGAATAGTATTCCATGGTGTATAGATACCACATTTTTATTGCCCATTGATCGGTTGATGAGTGTTTAAATTGTTTCCATGTCTTTGCAACTGACAATTGCAAACAGCACATTTTAGCTCAGACAAGTCACATTTCTTTTTTTTTTTTTTTTTTTTTT
>NW_007195595.1:93597-108001 GCF_000164805.1 Carlito syrichta | reverse complement strand
CACCCTGGGCTCAGTGGCTCAGCCTGTAATCCCAGCACTTAGGGAAGCCGAGGTGAGTGGATTTCCTGAACCTGCAGGTTCAAGACTAGCTTGGACAACATGGTGAAACCTCGTCTCTACAAGAAATCAAAAAATTAGCCGGATATGGTAGCACGTGCCTGTGGTTCCAGCTACTTGGAAGGCTGAGGCAGAAGGATCATCAGAGCCTAGCAGGTTGACTCTGGGGTGGCCGTGAGCGTGCCACTGCAGTCTAGCCTGGGTAACGGAGTGAGACTCCAACTCAAAAACAACAACAGCAACAGCAACAACAACAACAACAACAAACAGTTCAGCTCTAGATACTGAGAAATATTTTCTTCTTTTTCAACCAAGTCACACAGAGGCCACCCTCACTCAGCATCCAGGACATCCTCCTCTGAGGCCCCCTTTCCAGCAAGCACTTCCTGTTTCTACTGCCTCACCACACACAGACCTCTGAAATCTTCCTGTATCCTATTCCGCTCCCCACTTGATCGGAGCTCATCAAGCCCGGTTACTTTGCCCCTTAGTGGAGCCAGAGAGGAGGGTTAAAATACTTTTAAAACAAACACACCCATAAAACAAATATATCTTTCTCTTGCTAATATTGATCCTGCCACAGCTGTAGTATGTTATTATGCTAACAGATATATTTTTAAGTTTTTCTTACCAAAGAGCTCTCTCCCAGTTGTTTGTTCTGGGGTGGCATGGAGGATAGAAATAAAGAAAGAGAGGGGGGAGAAATATTCTTCCACCCCATGGACTGTAGGGGTCATACGATTTTTCTTTCCTGTGTTCTCATAAGTGATAGGAACACTATCACTTAAAAACTTGCAGCTGCTATTACTTCAGTGTAAGCAAGTAGCCTCTTGTCAGAGGCTTTAAAAGGACCATGTGGGGCCAGGGATAGTGGCTCATCCCTGTAATCCCAGCACTTTGAGAGGCTGAGGTGGGAGGATTGCTTGAGCCCAGGAGTTCAAGACCAGCCTGGACAACATAGCGAGACCTCATCTCTACAAAAAAATTGTAAAAATTAACTGAATATTGTGGCGCATGCCTGTAAGTGCAAGCTACTTGGATAGCTTGGCTGAAGGATCACCTAAGCCCAGGAGGTGGAGGCTGTGGTGAACTGTGATTGTGCCACTGTACTCCAGCCTGGGTCACAGAGTAAGACCTGGACACATACACAAAAAACCAAAAAACAAAAAACCATGGATGTGCTCTTGCCAGTATTTATACAAGAATATCCAGCCCTGGGTGGTATGATTATTTCCAGTGTTGGGGGTGGGAGGCACAGATGCTAATCTGTTGGGTTGACCTTGCCAGGCCCAGGGCAGAGGCTGCTGGAAGACCACTGGGCTTTCCAGACATTGGAGAAACTCTGCAAGTGGAGACCCCTTCCCTGGTCCCTTTCCCTGGCCCAGGATGTTTGATCCCTGAGAAAAGCCTTGAGCTAGTATTGAAGCTGGGTATTTAGTACTGGTTAGGTGTAGGTAGATAAATTTCTTGCAGGTAGGTTTTAGGAAGTGTTCGGACATTTTCCTTATGACATCTTTACTGCAGACCAGGTTGGAATGTGAACTAGTTTACCCATCCCCTCAACCAACCAAAAGAAAATCTTATCAGATGTAAGAATATGATAGCCCAACAGTTCAGCTCATGGTTTAGCATAATAAGCATTAAAAACCTTTCAGGTTCCCTGTTGAAGGTGGAAGACTCAACCCCACCCCTTAACCGGTCAAACCCAAAGAAATGATGGTAAGACCCCTCTTCCATCAGGGCAGTGGCTATCTGTGCTCCACTCTCATTAGCATATCAGCAACTAGGGGACTGTATCTAGCTTTTAGTTGAGAGCAAAAGGTCTTTCTTTTCAAGAGACTTGTCCATGTCAGGTCTTTCTGGCATTTTCTTCTTTTTTCCTTCTTCTTCTCACTAATAAACTTTGTTTGAGAACTTTGCTGGTTGCTCTGAAATTCATTTCGGGGTCGAGTCAAAGACTGCATGAGCTTTGCACTGTACTCCACCCATTGGTATTAAGAGACATTCACTCAACAACAATAACAGAAAAAGAAAGCACTGGCCATCTGTCTTGGACACTTTGCCACTGTATGAGCCTACTTAGAGGCCTAGGGCAGACTGGAAAGAGCCCCGGGCTGAAAGGCAGTAGCTTTTCCTGCTGTGTGTCCTTGAGCATGTCTCCTCAGGTGTGGAGGCCTGATACCCTGCAGTATGTTCAGGACCTGCTAGAACTTGAGGTAGCAGAGGTGGGAAATGGGGCTGCAGAGAGGGCCAAACCAGGAAAAGCCAGACTCTCCTTAGGAGGTGGGGCGCATTCCAAGGTCGGTGGAAAAATGAATTATCTTATTTTATTTTTATTTTTTAAAGTCAGAGTCTCACTCTGTCCCCAGACTGCAGTGCAGTGGCACAATCATGGCTCACCACAGCCTTGAACCCCTGGGCTCAGGTAATCCTCCTGCCTCAGCCTCCTGAGTAGTTGGGACTACAGGTGTGTGTCCCTATGCCCACCTATTTTTTGTTTGTTCGTTTGTTTGTAGAGACAAGATCTCTTTCTGTTTCCCAGGCTGATCTCGAACTCCTGGGCTCAAGTGATCCTCTTGCTTCTGCCTCCCAGTGTGCTGGGATGACAGATGAGAGCCACTGAGCCTGACCCCCTAGAGAAGGATTTTAAATAGAAAGACTCTCTTCCTTGCTTTGTACATTAGATTTTGCCCAAATCTAATCACACTCATTCCCTAGCTTGAAGTTTTTCACGAGTTTCCTGTTTCTCAGAGGATAATGTCCAGGCTCCCTGGTGACATTTACAACTTCGGGCACAATTTGGCCCTGCTAACCTCTCAGGCCTCATTTCTCTCCTCTGTCCCTGTGTTTCTAGCCTTAGGAAGCTGGGCCTAAACCTCCCCCTGGATCAGCAGGGCTGTTCATGCCTCTTGGCCCCTCTGTCCCTCACCTCTTCTTTCCTAGGTAAATGTCTACTTTTATTCCAGAGTCTACTCAAATATCACCTCTCTGAGAAGCCTTCCTTGACACCTCTGTGCAGAGCTAAGTGCTTTCACCATGACTTGCCTACCTCTGCTACAGCATTCAGCACACTGTTGCACTTGACTGTTGGCTCATCTGCTCCCACAGGGTGTGACCCTATCATTCAGTTATTCATTCATTCCTTCCACAAATATTCTGACCGGTAAATTTGTTAGTTACTATGCTGGGCGCTGGAAATTCAGCAATGAACAAAACAGGCACAATTCCTACCATCATGGGACTTATTTCATGGGGAAAGGCAGACACTAAATAAATAAATAACACATATTAAATATCTGGTGATTTGGTACCAAAGCTTCTCCGGACTTTCTAGCCCCCTGCATGGGAATGGGGACTTGTGACTAGCTTGGCTAGTGGGCTGTGAGCAGAAATGACATGTGTCACTTCCAGCCCAAAGCGTTTAGGAGCTGGCCCATGGCTTTCTATTTCTGTTTCCCTGATGCAGCCAGTGGAAGGCACATGTGGTGATGGTCAAACCACAAGATGGGAGCATCCTGGATCCCTGAGTCACTTGCTGGAAGATAACTGCCTAGAAAGCAGTTGGTTCTGCAGTGGTCTCTGCATGAATGAGAAATCCATTTGGAGTGTTAGGTCACTGAGCTTTGGAGTTATCACAGAGTAATCTAGCCTTTGTGGACTAGTAAAGATCATGATAGGAGCTGTGGAAAAAAGTTAGTAGGAAAGAGGATAGAGAGTTCTGGAGGTTGGTGATGGATGTTGCTGTTGTAAGTAGGGGGACAGTGAAGGCCTTACCAAGAAGGTTCAGGTTTTACCAAGAGTAAAGACCTGAAGAAAATTGGGAGGCAAATTACATGACTGACTAGGAGAAGAGTACCAGACAGAAAGAACAACCAGTGCAAAAGCCCTGAGGCAAGACCACGACCAGCAGTGTTGCAGGAATAACTAAGAGTTCAGTGTGACCAGGTACATTGGCTCAAGCTGGTAATCCCAGCACTCTGGGGGGAGGAGGTGAGAGGATGGCCTGAGCCTAGGGATTCAAGACCAGCCTGGGCAACATGGCAAGACCTCGTCTCTACAATAAATCAAAAAATTAGCTGGACATGGTGGCGCATGCCTATGGTTCCAGCTACTTGGAAGGCTGAGGTAGAAGGATCGCCTGAGCAGGTCGAGGCTGTGGTGGCCATTAGCATGCCATTGCACTCCAGCCTGGGTGACAGAGTGAGACTCCAACTCAAAACAAACAAACAAACAAACAGAGTTCGGTGTGGTTAGAGTGAATGAAGGGGATAGTAGTAAGCTTGAGATTATAAAGTTGGGGGGAGGTTATGTAGGGTCTGTGAACCACTGTCAGGACTTTGGCCTTGATGCTGAGTGAGAAGGGCAGCCCTTGGAGAGCTCTGAGCAGGAGTGGTATGACTTGACTTACCTTTAACACTCATGCTGCTTTATTGGGAATAGACCAAAGGTGCTCTGGGGCTGAGCAAGGAGACTACTTAGGAGATTTTCATGTTAATCAAACCAGAGACATTGTGTCTGAGAAGACATGGTGAGAAATGGTCAGATCCTGCATATATATTTTTTAATTAAAAAAATTCATTCTTTACAGAAGCCAGAAGGAATCTTAAAGGTACACTAGCGTGATTTCCATGCAGAGAAGTCAAATTTGATGCCAAAGTTTTGACCTAAGAATTTGGAAGTTTAGAATTGCCATCAACTGAGATTTGACTGGAGCAGATATTTTGGGAAGGTCAGGATCTCAGTTCAGGGCATGGAAAGTCTGTAACGCTTACAGAATATTCAGGTGGCAAAAGGAAGCAGAGAGCTTGGTGGTTATCTTTCACATAGTAGCTATGTAATAAAAGTTTATTTGATAAAAGAAAGGTTCTGCCTATAACAGAATGGTTATGAGGTAACAAAGAGATCACATGCCTGAAAGTGATTTGCAAAGTATATCATGCTGTTCATTGCAGAATAATTCACTATGATAATAATATTATATTTTACAGAGTAGGAGAAAAGGTAAAGGAGAAGATATCTTTGGTTTTCTTTTTAAAAGTTTGAATAGGCCGGGCTGGTTGGTGATTCAGTCTGTAATCCTAGCACTTTTGGAGGCCAAGGCAAGTGGATTGCCTGAGCCCATGGGTTCAAGACCAGCCCGGGCAACTTGGTGAGAACTCATCTCTACAATATATCAAAAATCAGCTGGGCATGGTAGGTCGCACCTGTAATTCCGGCTACTTGGAAGGCTGAGGTGGAAGGATCGCTGGAGACCAGCAGGTCAACGCTGGGTTTGCTATGAGCGTGCGTGTCCCTGCTCTCTAGCCTGGGCGATGGAATGAGACTACAACTCAAAAAAATAAAATAAAATAAAATAAATGTTTGAATAGACTGTAGCCAATGAATTGAGTCATTCATCCAACAGATTTTTGAGATTCTTAGACTGAACTATTATAATCTGAAATTAATGCAAGGTGATTTAGAAAAAAGGTAAAATCAGAGAAGTTCTGTCTATATTGCCAAAAGGCCTAAAATTCACATAAACAAGTGATGGGAGAAGCCACTAGGGTGAGAAGAATGAATGATGGACCATTTATTTTCCTGTAGTTACTATATTTGGTAAAGTGTTATCCTGGCATGAGTTAATTTTCAAACCTAAAAACGTGAATTATTCCAACGATCATATTATTGGTTACCCAAGGAGATAATTATCACCCTCTTCTTTCTGCAATCCTCCAAGGATCATATTGAAGGATCAACTCCCTAGATCACAAAACCTTTAGAGGGAGGGTCTTCCACATGACCATGGAAAAAATATAAACAGGAACTAAGGAAACATAGTGACTGAACCATAACTGTCCATGGAGCAATTTGGTCATCTGGTCTTTAAAGTGTATCTCCTGTGGACATAAGTGACATTAGAGACAGAGGTGGAGAGGGGAAGGGAGCAGAGGGCAGCAGAAAGACAAGGAGTATCTATGCCTACATAAAGGGTTTGAGCAATGGGGCATGGGTGGGGAGAGTGGAAAAATGACCATTTCAATAGACAACGGCTTTAGAGTAGGCATCTTGACAATACTATTGCTTTCCATCGGCTTCGGAACTTAATCCAGGCTGGGTGCAGAGGCTCATGCCTGTAATCCCAGCACACAGGGAGGCTTAGGCAGGAGATTGCTTGAGCCCAGGAGTTCGAGTACAGCTTAGACAACATAGCAAGACCTCATATCTACCACACACAAAAAAATTAGCTAGGTGTAGTGGCCCATGCCTGTAGTTCCAGCTACTTAGGAGACTGAGACAGGAGGATTGCCTGTGTCCAGGAGGTTGAGGAGACAGTGGACCATGATCGTGCATTGCATTCCAGACTGGGTGACAGAGTGAGACCCTGATTCAAAACAAAACAAAACAAAACAAAACAAAAAACAAGCAACAACAACAAAAAAACTTAATTCAGTTGCCATTTCCTGAAACTCTTGTTAAATTCTTCTGTATACCAACTTTGGAAAAGGTATTTTTCAGTAAAGTGGATAATGTATAACACATTAAGTTGTCCTTTTTTCCCTTCAAAGGAGAGCTCATTTTATATAACAAAAGTTAGATGCCAATAGACGCCAACACTGTAATTTATAAATCTAAGAAAACTATTTAATTTTTGTAGGAAACATGTTATTTTCTCAGCATCTTTTCTGTTTTCTGCTGGCATTAATCATTTTGTAAAAAATGGTCAGTTCACTTTTGGAGTTCTAATCAAAGGAAGCTCCTAATTATTAAAAAGTTTTATGACTAAAGAGTAGCAAAAAAGCAAGGCAAAACAAAAACAACAAGCTGCTAGAGGAATGCTTAACTATGAAATAGCCATTGGATGAAATATTTTGAACCATAGCTGTTATTTAGAAATGTTCATGTTTTTACTTATTAAAACATATCTAAGTTTCTGCCTGAATGATTAAGAATCTAGAACATAACAGCACATAAAAACTATTATAGAATCACAGGGCTGAAGGGATCCAGAAAGTACCCTGTCCACCTCTCTGATGTTGGCAATGAACCATCCAAGCGGGCGATAATCCTTCCTATTTGTGAAGGTGACTGAGGGGTTCCCCTAGCTGTACAATAGGAGATGCTGTCTACACAGGCCCATGGAAAGGTTTACAGAGAGTCAGGATGTGACTGCTCAAGATTTATAGATAAAGGGATTTCTTTCAACAACTGATCACTTAGCAAAGTTTTATAAGAATGAATAGATGTGGGACCAAAGATCAAGAGCCCCTGTTTCCATAGTTTAAACAACTCATGAATTACAACTAAGAAAATTGGATTGTTTTTCTTAAAAACACACATTATATGTATACATATGTATAACAGAAACTAACAAGTGCTGGTGGGGATATGAAAAAACTGGGACCCTTGTGTACTGTTGGTACATGTAAAATGGTACAACCACTATGAAAAACAGTATAGAGGTTCCTCAAAAGATTAAAAATAGAATTACCATGTGATCCAGCTATTCTAATTCTGAGTATACACCTAAAAGCATTGAAAGCAGGGATTCAAGTGATATTTGCACACCTATGCTCATGGCATTATTCACAATAGCCAAAAGGCAAAAGCAACACAAATGTCTACCAACAGATGAAACAGCTTGTGGTATAGACTGACTATGGAATATAATTCAGCCTTAAACAGGAAAGAAATAGGAAAGGAATTCTGACACCTGTTGTAGCATGAATGAACCTTGAGGGCATTATGCTAAATGAAATAAGCCAGTCGCAAAAGGACAGATGCTGAATGATTATGTTTATATTCGATACCTGGAGTAGTCACATTCACAGAGACAGAAGGTGGCACTGTGGGTCGAGAGCAGGGGCCTGGGGCATTTTGTTTAGTGAGTACAGATTTTCAGTTTTGCAAGATAAAAACAATTCTGGAGATGGATGGTGATGATGGTTGCACAACGTTGATGTACTTAATGTCACTAAATTATATGTTTTCAAATGGTGAAGATGGCAAATTTTATGGTATGTGTATTTTACAACAAACAAGTATATATAATATTAATGTTATATAATATATTAATAATATTATATACATAATATACATATATAATATGTTTTTCAACCTTTTTATATTATGGTTTCCCTCCACAAATATCTTTTTTGGACTTTCTTTCCCTAATCATCCCCTCCAAAGAATTTTTTTTTTTTGAGTCAAGTCTCACTCTGTCACCCAGGCTGGAGCACAGTGGCACACTCATGACTACTGCAACCTCAACCTCCTGGACTCAGCCAATCCTTCCACTTCAGTCTTTCAAGTAGCTGGGACTATAGGTGTGCACCACCATGCCAGACTAATTTTTTTATTTACTGTAGAGGCAAAGTCTTGCCAAGTTGCCCAGGCTGTTCTTGAACTCCTTGCCTCGGCCTCTGCCTCCCAAAGTGCTGGGATGATAGGTATGAGCCACCCACCTGGTGAAAAGAAATGTTAACACCAGAGATATGCCATGTATTTATGTACAGTATGAATATCTGTACTTTATATGAAAAAGAATAATTTTTTTTGCCCTCCAAGAACCACTTTCCAGCCTAGGTGGTCTCACCTCCATGTAGAATGTACTCATATATACTAGGCTGTAGTGACATGAGATTAGAATCTACAAAGCCAAACAGGGTTTTTACTGGCATATGTTAAAAGTACAAGTGGAAATCATAAAAAATAGATAAAGGAAACATTTGTGCAGAAACACCAAAACCATTCACCCATTCTTGTATTTAGCAGATATTTTCTAAGCACCTACTATGTGTAAGCAATGGGAATAATGATGACTAAAAATAGACATGTTCTTTATCCTTATAGTACTTGATAAACCAGTGGGTGAGACAAATATTGTTTAAAAATCACCCAAATAAATGTAAAAACAGTGACATTGTAAAGTTCCTCTGAAGAGAGATAGGTATTGTAGGGGGGGTGGGTGGTTTCTATGGAAACAATGATTAAGTTGAGGTTGGAAGATGAATAGGCTATAATTAGGTAAAGAGTAGAGGGAGACTTCCACAGAGTGGGGACAGCCTGTGCAAAGGACCTGTGGCCAGAGGGAGCATGACACCAATAAGAAACCAAAAGAATATAGGAGTGGAGCAGGGGCACAGCAAGCTGGGTAGGAAGTGATGCCAAATGGCACCAGCTCAGGGTTTCTCAGCCTTGACACAATTGATATTTTGGGCCTGATAATTAATTGTTTTATGAAGCTGCTCTGCCCATTATAAGACATTTATCTGCACCCCTGACCTCCACCCCCTAAATGCCAAGAGTGCCTGCCCCTAAATTGTGACAACCAAAGAGACAGGAATGGGAGGATTGTATAAGCTTTACTAGGGTGGTCTGCTGTATTCTGCAACCAATGGGAAGCATTTTAGAAATAGTAAAGTTCCGATATAATCAGGACTGCATTTCATTTTTTTTTTTTTTGAGTTGGGGTCTCGGGGTCTCACTCTGTCACCCAGACTGGAGTGTAGTGGCTCACTGAAGGCTACCACAGCCTTGACCTGTTGCGCTCAGGCAATTCTTCCACCTCAGCCTTCCAAGTAGCTGGAACTATGGGCACGCACCACCACACCTGGATATTTATTTATTTATTTATTGCAGAGACAAGGTTTCACCAAGTTGCCCAGGGTGGTCTCAGACTCCTGGGTTCAGGCAATCCTCTTGCCTCTGCCTTCCAAAGTGCTGTGATTACAGGCATGAGCCACCATGCCCAGCCAGAGCTGCATTTCTAAAAGGTCCTGTTCCAGCAGTGAGTCAAATGGAGAGACAGGAAAGCCCAAGCCAGAGGATGTGGGGATGTGGACAGACCAGTGAAGAGGCTAGACCAGTGCAGCAGCTCCTACACAAGTCCTCATGGAAGATAATAGCTTGGACTAGGGTAGTGAAAATGGGAGAAAGTGGAGCGAATTGAGAGCTAGGAAGGAAAGCCGACAGGACTTGGTGACAGACTGGATGCGTAGGGTGTGAAAGAGAGAGGTGTCAGGAAGGAGTCTTGGTAGCAGAAGTGGATGGAGGGTGGTGCTGGTTAGTAAAAAGAGCTGGAGGTGGCCTAGGATTGTGGGGGGGAATTGCATAGTTGATCATTGTTACATTTGAGGAGCCCTTTGAGAAGCCTGGAAGCAAACGCCAAGTCAATCATTGAACATGTGGGCCTGGAGCTACAGGAAGTCTGGATTGGAGACATCACTTGGGGAGCAGATGGTCTAATGGTGGTCATCTCTGCTGTGAAAGGCATGCCACACCCTAGGGAAGGATGACAGGAGGAAATGAGGAGATCCTAGGACTGGGGCTTGAGTGTACCGCCATTTAATGACCTGATAGAGAAAAATACACCCCAAGGCGTCAGAGAAGAAATGGCTGGAAAGTGGGTGAGATCAAGGAGCATGTGAAATCCTGAATGCTAGGGAAGAGAATAAGTCAAGAGGCAGGGAGTGCTCGACTGTGATGGCTATTCACAAGAGGTTACAAAAGTTGTGTATAGAGCTGTGGTCATGGCTGGTCTTAGTGAGAGTTGTTTGGGTGGCTTGACGGAGGTAGGGGCCAGATGGGAATGGATTGAGGAATGGAGATAGAGAGTGCAGATATCATCTTGGGAGGTTGGATAGTGAGGAAGAGGAGAGACATGAAGCAGGACCCAGGGGAAGGGAAGGGCATGCACAGGTTTCAGTGTCCATTGGGAAGAATCCAGCTGAGAGCGGCTGGACATCAAGAAGGAGCAGGGATGATTCGGAGGCAGTAGGGAATAGGACACAGAGCCCGGGAGGCAATGGCCTTAGAGACAGAGCAATGCTATCCTGAGCTCTCCCTTTCCTGTAGCTCCTGGGCTTGGCTTTTGTCCTCCAGGCCCACAGCATCCAGCTCTTGGAGTTCTCGGAAGTGGAGAACCAGGATGACTACTACAGCACCGAAGACCAGGATGACTACTACAGCACCAAAGCCAGAGCTGTGTTCACACCCAAGACCAGCAAGGGCACACATCATGGATGCAGAGACCTTGGGTGAGCTGAGGGACACAGGATCTACTGAAAATTCCCACCCCAATGTATAAACACACATCCAATAGTATCTGAAAATTCAAAAAGCACATACCATCCCTTCCCCCAAAACACACGCATTTCAGGAAAGACACAGTTCTGTTTCCAGCTCAAGTCTCTCCTTTGAGTCAGGGGTCTCACTCTGTCACCCAGGCTGAAATTCAGTGGTGCAATCATAGCTGACTGCTGCCTCCAAATCCTGGGCTCAAGTGATCCTCCCATCTCACCCTCCCAAGTAACTGGGACTACAGATGTGTGCCACCATGCTTGGCTAATTTTTTGAAAAAAAATTTTTTTTTTTTGTAGATAGGAGGTCTCGCTTGTCACCTAGGCTGGTCTCAAACTCCTGGTCTCAAGCAATCCCCCACCTCAGTCTTCCAAAGTGCTAGGGTTTCAGGCATGAGCCACTGCATCTGGCCAGGCCCGCTTCTGATGGAGAATGGCTACGCTTTCAGGGCTCAGTTGTAATTCTTGCTGTTGTTTAGACTCTGCTTGTTGCTCAGAGGCATTTTTCTGTCACCCACTGGGTGCAGGGGATGTGGTGCAGGGTCCTGGGGGAGGCAAAGTAAGCAAGTGAAATGAATGACTCTTTTTCGTAAGCGATAGACCTGGAGGAAATTGCATTTAGCAGCAGAGACATCCTTGGGTTCCTAACCGGAAACCACCAAGATGAAAGAAGATCTGGTGAGGAAAATTCCAGACAAGACCCAGAGGAAGGAATCATGACTCAGGGTAATCAAGTAACCCATAATTTGTATTCTCTTTTCCTTTTGGCATCACTCAAAGGTAACCAATTTTAGAAATAGATGAGGTAAGAATATTCCTTTGAGATACTATGACAGCATAAGCATTACCTTTGGAAAGAGCTTAGGATTTCTAGACACACTGCAACACCTAAAGGGAAATGTAACAAGGGCTTATGCTATTTTATAATATATGTAGGCTGTCATTAGGTATAATTTATGTTCGTGTTGTAAAAAATGCTGCTCAAAGAAAACCTGACAAGTAACTTTTCAGATCCTAGTAGAATTAATTTAATATAGGATCGAACTCTCTGTCCTATCTTTGCCATTGGTACCCAAATCATGGACACAGTGACAGCATCCAGCATTTTAGGGTGTTTGATTTCAGCTCTTAGGTTTTATCTTTACTGGTTATCCTACTTACGAATGCATCTTTTTTGTCCATACTAATTTATGATAACTTGCAACCATTTCTAGCTGCTAAGAATTTAATTTGATGGAGACTCTTAGTCATTGGTCACTCAATCCTATAATCATCTTTCAGTTGATCTAGTAAATACATGGTCATTTTATTGTGAAGTGATTTCTCAATGGCTGCCAGGGAAGTTCTTAATCAAGTCTTTCTCTTGCTTATTCCTTAGCATCTACTTGTTAATTACTGAGCTCAGACTTTAGTACCTGAAAAATCTTATCATTGAATATTTCATTCTGAAGTAGGACACTTAAAAATTTGAAGCAGTAACATTGTGGATAGTAACATGAATGTATTTAAAGAAATTTCAGCTGAATAATAACAATTACAAACTGAGCTTGGTGGCTCAGCCTATAATCCCGTGCCTTTGGGAGACTGAGGTGAGTGGAATGCCTGAGCCTGCGGGTTCGAGACTCGCCTGGGCAGCGAGACCTCATCTCTACAATAAATCAAAAAATCAGCTGGCCATGGTAGTGCATGCCTGTAATTCCAGCGACTTGGAAGGCTGAGGCGGAAGGATCACCAAACCCCAGCAGGTCGAGGCTGCGGTGACCGGGAGTGGCCACTGCACTCCAGTCTGGGCAACAGAATGAGACTCCAACTAAAAAAAAAAAATAATAATAACAATTGCATTTATTGTTTCAAGTTAGTAATTAACATAATTAAGGAATATCTTGGAAACTTCTCTGAACATTTTTTACTTGGCTAACATTCATGAAAATAGCAAGTTGAACTGGGTTTGTCTTTAAACCACTAAGGACCTGTTTTCAGAGGTAGAGACGTGTGCTTTGCCTTTAAATCATAGCTTCGAGGACATTTTAGCATAGATTTCTTGTTAACTGGAATTTGGTTTTATTTCTAAAATGAATCTTTAAAACTAACATTAGAAAGTAAAAACACTAGTCAGGTGATTACACCTGTAATCCCAGCACTTTGGGAGTGTTTGAGCCCACAACTCCAAGACTATCCTGGGCAACATGGCAAGACCTTGTCTCTACAATAAATCAAAACATTAGCCAGGAATTGTGGCACGCATCTGTAGTTCCAGCTATTTGGAAGGCTGAAGCAGAAGGATCACCTCAACCCAGCAGGTCGAGCCTGCAATGACCGTGAGCGTACCACTGTACTCCAGCCTGGGTGACAGAGTGAGACCCAGACTCAAAAAAAAAAAAAAAGAAAAGGAAAGAAAAAGTAAAAACACAGATTCCTGCTGACTCAGAAGTCAAGAAGTATAAACTTGAGTCCTAATCTTGCACACGGCTCTTGAGCTGATTTTTAGGAATCTGGGTGACTGCGTCAGTATTTCTGTTCCTGAGACAGAGGTGATAATCTGTGGGACACATTTCTCATTGGAAAGGGTTCTTTGAGAAGTCTGTCTCTGACCATTCCAGCCCCCTTCTCTCCCAGGTCACAAAGAGGGCAGTGAGCCAAAGAGTGGCCAGGCCTGGGGATGGGCCCATGCAGGTAGGGACAGGTTTGCTGTGCTATACGACATGTAGCAAGCAGCCCTTCTGGAAAACAAGTGCCAGGTATTCTTGCCTAGAAGACAAAGCATCTGCTAAAGCCATTCTTACAAAATGCCGTCTTTTTCTTGTGTTTGTTTGTTAAACCTAGTGGGACTTTAAGAACAACTCAATAAAGCAAATAATCATTTAAATAATCTCAGCAAATTAGAAGAATGTAATAAATTTTTTCTTCACTACAGTGCTTCATTACCAAAAATAAAATGTGAAAAATACTACTTTATCTTACAGGAGTCATTTGTTAGAGGGCTATATAATTTAGGCCTTTCTGGCTGGGTGTGGCGGCTCAAGCCTGAATTCCCAGCAGAGTGGGAGATAGAAGTGAGAGGATTTCCTGAGCCCAGGGGTTCGAGAACAACCTGGGCAACTTGGCAAGACCTCATCTCTACAATAAGTCAAAAATGTAGCTGGGTGTGGTGGTGTGCACCTGTAGTGGAAGGCTGAGGCCGAAAGATCATCTGAGCCCAACAGGTAGAGGTTGCAGTGGCTGTGATCGTGCCATTGCATTCTAGCTTAGGCGACAGGTTTTACTTCGAGATTCTGACTCAAAATAAT
>NW_007195595.1:87036-93567 GCF_000164805.1 Carlito syrichta | reverse complement strand
TTAGTGAGAATGGTGATGATTCCGTTCACGTTCAATGTGCAGTCTCAGGACAAAGCTCCCTTGCTAATCGCAGACAAGTGGACTGACCTGACCTGACCACGGCCTTTAGAAGTGAATGCCACATGGGGTGGGTGAAAGCAGGGGCAAGGAGTGCTGAGTGCAACAAGTCACAAAGGGTGAGCTCAAAGCAGCAAAGCAGCCAGCACCTACAGAATCACCACATCAGGAATCGTTCATATCCCAACAATACATGAAACCCTGCAGCCAGGCAGGTGTATCCTCAGTTTGGATCCTCAGCCCTTCTAATAATCCCCAGCTGTTAGGCGTGTACTCATCCAACACTAAATATCTATTCTGCAAGGTGCTGATCCAGGCAGCAGGGACATGTAGATAACTAAGAGAAGGTGATCTCTGCCTTTAAGGAATGTATAGTCTATAAAAGTTGATCCAATCTCTAAGGAAAAATTGGAACATAGTGGCCAACAACTTACAACTGAGGCACATTCAAGAGTCAGGGGGAATTCACAGAGGGAGGGACTTATCCTGGGGGCAGTGGGCGGGGACGGGGAGGAAGAAATGCTAGAAAGTCTTTCCAGAGGAATAGATACTTAATCTTATACTAAAAGATGAATACAGTGTTGTCTGGCAGAGAAGAAAAGATTCAGTGTCAGGGAGGTATAAATGGAAGGGCCAGCTTGGAGGCTGGTAAGACTACTGCTTCTTCAGGATGTAAAGACATGATGGGAAATGAGCTCAAAGTGTATTTTGGGAGCAGCCTGAGAAGGGTCCACGAATTGTGCTATTTTAGAGTTTATCTTGTAAGCAGAGAGCCATTGGTGAGTTTCCGTAGTGGAGAAACATGATCATAGCTGCATTTTCAACAGCTACCTTGGGTGTCCGTGTGGAGACCAGATCAGAATAGAGAGTCTCTGAGAAACGACGTGGGATTATTACAACAGTGACCTGAAGAGTTCAAAGGATGTGGCAGTGAGAACCGGAAGGAAGACCAGACCCGAGAACACTTTGAAGGAGCGGAAATGTCAGGATTTGAAGACTGGATCTGGGTGTTGGAGAGAGACAGTAAGGAGGGAAGGAAAACAACTTCCTTAGCTTTAGGGAAAAGGCTGTTGACAGGAGCAGAATGCAGGAAGAGGAAGAGCATCTTTAGAAGGGAAGATGGGCCGGCGCTCGGTGGCTCAGTCTGTAATCCCAGCACTTTGGGAGGCCGAGGTGGGTGAATTGCCTGAGCCCACAGGTTCGAGACCAGCCTGGGTAACTTGGAGAGACCTCGTCTCCACAATAAATCAAAAATTAGCCAGGCATGGTAGCGTGTACCTGTGGTTTGGGCTACTTGGAAGGCTGAGGTGGAAGGATCGCTGGAGCCCAGCAGGTCGATACTGGAATGACTGTGTGCGTGCCACTGCACTCCAACCTGGGTGGTGGAGTGAGACTCTGACTCAAAAAAAAAAAAAAAAACTTAGAAGGGACGATAATACCAACCCAAGACAATAAGGCACTGGAAGGGGTTTGCTGAAGCCCAGCAGTGAAGGTTTGGTGGGATCTCAGGCGAAGGTATGAGCTGGGGTAGGATGAGGACGTGGAACCACAGTCATGAATCAACACAGTTAGGAAAAGCTAGAGACGTCTGAAATGAGTTCCTGCATAACGCCCACATGTAGGGGGCAGGTCATAATACAACAAGGAGTAAGGAAACAGACTGGAGAAAAACAAGGAAGAAATAGTATCATGAGAGCCAATGGAAAAAAATTAGCTGAGGTTGGCTACTAGTGTAGAGTCCAGTGAGGCATCAAGAAAGATAACTCCTAAAAGCCAAACAGGTCCGTCAGCTTTGCAGGACTCTTTCAGAAGAGCTGTAGAGGTAAAAACCCTGTCCCAGTGTGTGGTTAGAAGATGGGGAAGTGGAAATGGTTTTTTAAAGTTGTTTTTCCAGAAGAATAGATGGTTCACCATCTCATCTCCTCTCTGGTCTGTTACTCACAGAGATGTGGGTCAACCGATGTTTGGAAAACAGCTGGCTGGGCTTAAGGGCACAAGCTTTGAAAAAAATGTTCCTCTTTTCAAAGATGACTGGCCTCTACAGGGTGTGTCTGCAACTTTAATCGGCCAGCTAGAACCTGACTTTAACCAACTGAGTACATGAGAGATTTGGATAGATAGTGTGGTAACTGGAAATCTGTGGGCAATGTAAATAAGACAGAAAACCTCCACCAGACACGTTTATTGATCAAGGTGTGAATTTTTTTTTTTTTTTAGTTGGAGTCTCACTTTGTTGCCCAGGCTGGAGTGCAGTGGCACACTCACGGCTACCCCAGCATCAACTTGCTGGGCTCTAGTGATCTTTCTGCCTCAGCCTTCCAAGTAGCCAGAACGACAGGTGTGTGCTACCACACCCAGCTAATTTTTTTATTTATTGCAGAGACAAGGTCTCACCAAGTTGTCTGGGCTGGTCTCTAACCCATGCGCTCAGGCAATTCATCCACCTTGGCCTCCCAAAGTGCTGGGATTACAGGCTAAACCACTGAACCTGGCCAATCCAGGTGTGAATTTTAAGCAGCCTTCCTCCTTTTCTGTTCTCTTTCTTCCCTTTCTCTTTCAATGCCCCAGGCAGCACTTAATGGCAAAAGAAGTCACGGGTGGGCGGGGGGAAGTATTTACCTAGACAAGTCATGAACGAAGAAAGGGTCATTTATTAAAGGGAAGATATGTTAGGGTACAATGGGCAGGACAGCAGCAAGAATGTCTGCTATCTGCCAAGAGGCAAGGGCTACATAGAAGTATTTATACTGTTATACTGGGATTCAGTGTGGGCCAGGGGAGTTGCCTGCAGGGCACGGAGAAGTTTTGCAAATTGACTACTTGCATTGCCAGAGGTTTGTAAAATGGCTGATCAATTGTAGGGTTTTGTCTCTTTAACAGCAATAGTTGATTGCCTTTTTATTTGTGGGGAACCAGTGGTTAACTACTTTCTTTGTTGGCTATGGAACTCACAGCAAATGTTTTACAGCTGGCAATCCAGCCTTTACAGTTCATGTTATTTCATTCTGAGATTTCTTTCCTCAATATAATGTACCCAAATTACTCAATTGACGCTGGCCTCATTGGGCCTAATGCTTCTCCAGAGAGAAGACCAAAAAACAACTTCTCTGCATTTCCGCCTAAGATTCATCCTGTGTGAAGCTACCAGGGCTGCACTAGTTCCTTCTATGGTAAACAAAACGATTTTACCTTGAAGACAATCATCAAAACTATCTCCTTTCTTTCTTTCTTTTTTTTTCGAATCAGATTCTCCCTCTGTCACCCAGGCTGGAGTGCATTGGCATGCTTATGGCCACCACAGCCTTGACCTCCCCGGCTCAGGAGATCCTTCCACCTCAGCCTTCCAAGTAGCTGGAACTATAGGAATGTGCCACCACACCTGGCTAATTTTTTTTATTTATTGTAGAGACAAGGTCTTGCTGAGTTGCCCAGGTTGGTCTCGGACCCCTGGGCTCAGGCAATCCTCTCACCTCTGCCTCCCAAAGTGCTGGGATTATAGGTGAGAGCCATCATGCCCAGCCCATCTCCCTCCTTTCTACCCTGAAAATAAGTTCCCTACAGAAACTGAGCTGTTTATGCCAAAAGCTGTAAAGTATGGCCAAGTCAGAGAGTCTGTCAAAAGAACCTATTTTTAATGGACAAGCCAGATTTCTACCTAGAGTACAATTGATTCCCCCCAGTACTGAGTCTGCTGCCAAATTTCCTCAGCTGTTTTTGATTGTTAAATATATTGGTATCACTAGAGTTAAGAATTGCTTGAACATATTGAGTCCTTTTAAATCCTTTAAATAACCATATTATGTATGAAGACTCATAAAATTAGAGCAGGTATGAATTTAGGTGGATTAAGGGATTCTTTGAGAAGCCAGGTATCAGCTGCACCAGCTTCCAAGTGACACTGTGCCATCTGCTAACTCTTTCCACAACTACCACAGGACACACTGACTGCATAAAAAGATTTTCATGGATTATGCCTTTGAAAAGTCAGAAAGAAAATTCCCTGTGATAAGTTAGGTCTAGCAATGATTTTCCATTTTGCACTTTGACTTGACCTAAAATACTATTTTAAAAAGTTGTTTAAATCCCAGAAATAAAAAAAAAGTTTGAAGTAAGGTTTGAGATTGTTTATTTTGTCTGTTTTCCTATTTTCTCCAATATGTTGTGCCTACATTAGCGTGCACCACATATTATTTTGCCTGAGAGCTGGCCCTTGACACACACAGGTGACATTTGACAGGCTGGAGAGACTTCTTAGACAAATATCAGTCCAGAGTTTAAATGGAAATGGGCCAGTTAGCAAACAGATAATAAATAGAAGCCATGAGGCAGAAAGATCATGGTCCCACCCCTGTTGGGAAAGAATTTATAATAAAATTATGCAATGGTCCATCTGAGAGATCTCAAGGGTGAGTCCAAAACTTGAAGAGGTCTCATTTATTTAAAAAAGAGAGGTACATATTCCCTCTCAACAGCTGAGGTAACCAGATAAAATATTGCAATGATTGGGGCATACTTATACTTAAAGGGTATCTGTTATTTATCTGAAATTTGAATTTGACTAAATGTTCTATATTTTTATTTGCTAAATCTGACAACCCAATTAACAGCAATAAAATGGCAATTGAGTGTGGATCTCTGCAATCTGGTATCACCAGATTGGAATCACCAGCAAGAGTCCATCCCTAACCCCAATCCCCACAAAATTCCCCTGCCAAATAACCAAACAATTGGGCTCTTTGTACAAAAACAGGTCAAGGAAGCATAAATACTATAAACCAGCTCCAGGATTGCCATGCTCCAGCCAAAAAAAAGGTTCAAGTTAGTCCAGAATGAATTAGGCAAGTGATTGTTTCTTTCCTAATCTCCACCAGGGTGTACTGAGAGACACCCTTCTTACCCCATCTAGTCACTCCTCCTTCATTTCTGTACTGTTATTTAATCATTGGATATTATTCTAGTAGACCTTGGTGAATGAAACAAGGTAATATAGATAACCCTGTTGGCTGTATTTTTCCCGGGGCTCATTTAAAGGTAAGAGGCTCTCCACCTCCTTCACTCCACACTTGATGTGTGGGTTTCTGACCTGAGGAATGTCTAACCTGTGGCTTGAGTTTCCAACCTCAGGTGCTTTCCTTTTGATGCTAAGGTTGATCTGAGGTCCCTAAGGTTGAACCAAAGTTTTCCAAATGGCTTCCTACAAAATGGGGTGCTAGATAAAGTGCTCCAGTCTCTTCCTTCTTGAACCTGAGCATTGAACGCTCATAAAGTGTGTCTTTATTAGCAGTGTTTGATTCCCAGAGTACTATTCATTCCCAAGCGTTCAACGCTCTTGTGTAGAGGAGGAAAAACTTCCACCTTCTGAGATTCAGTGTCTGGTCCCTAAACATTACAAGGGGAATCCCCCCAAAATTCAGAATATATTTATAAAAAATTTTGTATTGATTCTTATGTGTTTAAACTTCAGCCACCTTCAAAGTCCTCTCCGTTTGGTGCAGTAAACCTATTGAGACCCTTTTTCCACTGATCAGAATATTTCCTGAACACGTCCCTTTTGATGCCTTTTTGTGCTTTTGCTATTTTTTTTTTTTTTTTGTTTCACCTCTTCCACATCTGCAAAATGTTTCCCTTTGAGGATTTTTTTCATCCAGGGAAACAAAAAAAAAAAGTCACTGGGGGTGGGGAGATCAGGTGAATATGAAGGGTGGACATGGAGGTCCTGTCGATTATGGTGGAAAACTGCTGAACTCTCAGTGCAGTGAGGGCAGGTGTGCTAACAAATCACCCATCATGAAATGGGCAAATACATCGAAAGAAACTAAAAAAAAAAAAAAAATTCACTGAGGCTGAACGCAGTTTCTTACAAGAATGCTAACTAGTTCACGAATGCTGATGGGTTCCTAGAACATTTACCTAGTGGGGGAAATCTGTACTATGAGAGAACCACCTTCCAAAAGATAATTCTTATTTCTTTTGCCCCCTCCCCCTTGAAAACTGACAACAGACAGATTAACAGGAGAAAGGGCTTATTATGTGTTAGATTGGTGGGCTGACCCACTGCTGTGGGTATGCAAAGAATTGCACAGAAATTAGATGTGAAAAGAAAGTTTATTTAGAAAGTAGATCAGAGAAAAAGGGTGGATTCACCTCTCCAAGACTGGAGGGGTGGGGGGGAGCAGACACTTCAGGAACATTTGGCTAAAATGCTTGAGGTTGAAGACTTCTAAAGCTTCCCTTTTAGTGGGGGCAGGCAGGCAAGCATTCGTAGGAGTTGACGTCATGGTGATGGGGTCTGTCTCTTGTATCTCTGACAGCTGGATGGATGGGGGGGTTCATCATGAGTACATAGACTGACGCTTGGGTGGGTCAGTCATAGTGTGGGGTAGGGGAGATGTTGATAGCACAGAGGAGAAGGCATGGGCTGATAGCTGAAAGGCAGATTCTTGGGAGTTGTTAATCTTTTTTTTTTTTTTTTTT
>NW_007195595.1:84258-87016 GCF_000164805.1 Carlito syrichta | reverse complement strand
GGCTAATTTTTTTGATTTATTGTAGAGATGAGGGCTCACCAAGTTGCCCAGGTGGGTCTCGAACCCACAGGCTCAGGCAATCCACTCACCTCAGTCACCCAAGGCGCAGGATTACAGGCTGAGCCACCGAGCCCAGCTGGGAGCTGTTAATCTTAATGTCTTGTGATTGACCCAGGGTTCTGGGAAAGAATTATTGTCATGTATGAGCTCAAGGAGACCAAAGAAACTCCATTTGGGGCTCTGTCCTTTCATTATGTACTTCATGGATTTGGGCTACCTGTTGTGCCCTAGGGTCCTAGTGTGGGATCCCCACCCCTCAATCTCTGAAGGACTTTTTCTGATCAGCTTCATGACTAATCACACACAGATAAAATTTACACACAAAACAGAAATTCCTTAAACTCACAGACAAATGTAAAAGCAAAATAAAGAGGCATCTCTTTCTGAATACCTACATGAAAAACCTTCAAAAGTTAACATTTGGAAGCTTCCTTTGGTTCCTAGAAAAGACTCTATTAAAACAGAAGCTCCATTGGGGTTTTGTACAGTTGATGCCTTAGAGAGTTCTGTTTTCAAGGCCCTTCCCAGAGGAATCCAGTCTGGACTAGATCACTTTGTATTCGGAAGCATTTCTACCCTCAGTCTTTCTCTCATTCCCATCATTTTATTTGTTTTGTTTTGTTTTGTTTGAGTCAGGGTCTCTTTCACCCAGGCTGGGGGACAGTGGCACAATCACGGCTCACCACAGCCTTGACCTCCTGTTCTCTGGCGATCCTTCTGCCTCAGCTTCCTGAGTAGCTGGCACCACAGGCACAAGCCACTACACCTTGCTAATTTTGCTTAAAGTAGAGGTGAGGTCTCACTATGTTGTCCAGGCTGGTCTCAAACTCTTGAGTTCAAGTGATCCTCTGGTCTAGACCTCCCAAAGTGCTGGGATTACAGGCATAAGCCACCACACCCAGCTCCCATCATTTTTATGTAGGTCAAATTTGGGCAAATTGTGAAAGAGGAGGGGTTAGAGGTGGGCCTGAGGATATAGAAGACGAAACACCACCTGCCTAGCTTGGTGATGGAATAATGGAGGAAGGGGAACATGTCCTTGGAGAAAGGTGTGGGAGATACCCATATTTGAAATGCCTTTGAATGTGCCATTTCACTAAAGTTTGTAATTATTACATATTGTTATAATTCTATAACCCCCTTTTTATTTGTGGTGATGGGGAGAGAGAGTATGGAAACCGAAGCTCAAACCCAAATCCAGTCCTTCGGCTCCAAGGCACATGCCCTTTCCCTTGCCACCCCAACTCTGCATTTCCTGACTGCTCTGTCACATTGGGGCTACATCTGCCCGCTCCAGGGTGGGCGTCCCCTCTCTTTGCTGGGCTCTGGGGCTGTCTCTGCTATTCCCTGACCCTCAACCTTATTGCAGCTTCTTGACTGTTACTTAGAAGACTTCCAGCATGCTTTGGACCCCGAGGAGTGGTTTGCCTTGGCACAGGTGAGGATGGACATCATGTACTGGGGCCCGGGGTTTGACCTTGGCCACCCTTACTTCATTAAGGCCTACCGAGGTGAATGCACTTGTCTGAGGCTTCACCTGTAGCTAATGTGGGCCGTCCTCAACCAGCAAGCGAGTACCCCTGGGTATTAAGATACGCCATACAACACAGGCCAGAAATGAAAGCAGTGCTTTTTGTTTACTGCAGATCTGAAGTCTGGGTTTTCTAGGACGGCATGTACAACAGGTTTATTTGGAAACCCTTTTGTATTGTTGAATTCCAGGCATAACTATGGCCTTCGAGGAAGGTTTCTGCCCCTAATCACAGTTAATAGTGATAAGGAATTGATGTAAGGAATTGATGACCTTGGTTTTCATTGCATCATAAAGTTTATCAGAAGTGAAAGAACTACTGATACGTTGTTTCAAGACATTAATGTATAAAATTGTGTTTATTTAAAACTGTGATCATTTGTAGAGCACTGAAAAAACAATTACGTTGTATGTCCTCTAGGGAAAAACTAATGGAATGAAGTTAGCAGGAGACAAAGGATTGTTGCAACGTGGAGTGAATTATTTAACAGAAAGCAGCTTTCTCTTTTGCCTCTTAAAATGGTCTGAAGTTGGTTGCCTTCGCTTCTCTTAGCTGACTGGCTCAGAAGGAGAGACCAGTATGTCTTATTGCAAGAAAGTCTTCAAAACAATGATGGATGTCAGGGTGTGGTGGTTTGTACTTCCTACCCCAGCACTCTGGGAGGTCAAGGTGGAAGGATTGCTTGAACCCAGGAATGCAAGACCTCGTCTCTACAAAAAAAAAAATCAAGAAACAGCCACGTGTGGTGGTGTGTGCCTGTAGTCCTTGCTACTCTAGAGGCTGAGGCAGGAAGATTGCCTGCCTCTTGGTGGTTGAGGCTTCGGTGAACTGTGGTTGTGCCACTGCACTCCAGCCTGGGCAACAGAGTGAGACCCTGGCTCAGAAAAAAATCTGGGTGAAAATTAGCTGAATGATGGATAGAGGCAAAGGGAAGAGATCCTTCTTGTGCCAAAGGCTCATCACTCATATCCATAGGAAAGTTTCACTTTTCTATTTTAATGTTTATGCTACACTTTTAGATAAAAGTGTCAGTAGGAGTATGTCCAGAGGCTTTAGCGTGAGGATCTTCTGGACAACAGTAATACATTCAGACTTCCCCTTAACATAATTTGCCAACAACCAATTTTTTTTTTTTTTTTTGAGTTGGAGTTTTACTCCGTCGCCCA
>NW_007195595.1:78317-84238 GCF_000164805.1 Carlito syrichta | reverse complement strand
CGGGCTCAGGCAATCCACTCACCTCAGCCTCCCAAAGGCGTGGGATTACAGGCTGAGCCACCAAGCCCAGCTAACAACCAGTTTTCATCAACAAGAGTTGGTAAGTTGGTGTTGTCCTTAGACATTTTACATGGACTCTTCTAGATTAATTAAGAGTATGCTGTTAAAACTAAATACTACTCACCAAGCACTTGGGGAGATGAAAGAAGTAGGTGTGAAAGCCACAGAAAAGGGATTCCATCTTGTATTGAATATCTGTTTTACTTTGTAAACAATAAAGCATAGGAAGTTGGAATTTAAGCTCACACCACTGGGTGCAGAATCAACCATCTCTTGAAAAGTCCTGGGGGAAAAGGCAGCTGCCCTTGAAATGCCATCACAGTATTTAATCAGCAATACCACCCGAGCTCACATACACGAAAGTTGGATGTACTTAAAAGTTCTTCAAAAGGGAAGTTTTCTATTCTGCCACATGTCACTAGAGAGCCTTCTTCAGTCTTGTCTTTTAATCCCCTCACTCCCCCCTCCACGCCTTTATGGAGCAGAGTTCAATTTTCTGAGGCCACTCAGAGAGGACACACACTTTGTCATCTCCTAGACATGTAGCATGACCAGCCCCCTCATTCCCGTCTAGCCTTTGGGGGTTTCAGGAAGTGAGTGACAAGATCCAGGTTGATCTGAATGACTCCAGTTCACAATCTCTCTGTTGCCTTCCAAATGGGTGGGGAGATTGTCTAGCTCCTTTCAACGACTGACAAATATTTGTTGAGTACACAGATGTGAACAATCCAGACATAGTCCCATGCCCCTGTGTGCTGTACAGTAAAGGCAGACATTAGATAAGAAATTGCCAGAATGGGTGAGGGGATTATCATGAACAGCTGAAAGTCTATCCTCATTTCTTAAGAAGGAGCCCTGGGCTTCCAGGCACAAACCCCCACTTTTTCTCCATGGCCATCTCTCAGGCTGATTCTTCTCTATAATCAACTCGACGCCAGCTGTGTGTACACAGCTTGCTGTGGCGAGCATCTACAATTCAGGAAGTCGTTTTTGGCAGGACAGGCAAGGGCTATATGGATCCTGAAACCTGCCAGAATTGTCTCAAAAGCAAATGTTATTTGCTTGGTGAGATTCCTTTCCCGACTTTGGGCTGTGTTTTTTCAGATTCAGGACTAAGAAGAATCCCATTTGCATAGATTTAAAAGGAAGTGTTACATTCTTCAGTTCTGGTCGGCATAGCAGGACACTTGGCTTGTGCTGTGTCCTTTATTTCTAAAAGAATAACCCACAGGCAAGCATTTTATGGTTTCTGGCCTCATCCCATTTATACGATATAACATCCTTATAGCCAATATGAATGAGCTCAGCAGTTGTGAACAGAATGCAACGATTGTCTTGATCCATTAATATTTTAAGAAACAAGGGGTGAGGATTCAGGTGAAAAATAGACATGAATAACCATGGAAGTCATTGGGCTTTTGTTGAGTCACTTTTATTTGGGATTATTTTGCTTTCAGATATTTGACTAAATTACTGAAATGTTGACAGTTTTTCCATATACAGTCTTCATCTTATTCTTTAGAACATATGCCTACGTCTTTCCATTTTAAAAGGGCTCACGAGAAAGCAAAGAGCATGTCGTACAACCTGGCGGGTTAACTGGATGGACTCTGGGGTCCCTCTGAGCTCCCAGTTTTTAAAATAATGCTCTGAATCTACAGGATTTTATTTGTTTTATTGTTTTATTTGTTTATTTGTTTTATTGGTCTTTATTATTTACTATTAATTTTTTAGTTTGAGTCTCACTCTGTCACCCAGGCTGGAGTGCAGTGGCATGATCACAGCTCATGGCAGCCTCGACCTCCTGGGCTCTGGCGAGCCTTCCTCCTCAGCCTCCTGAATAGCTAGGACTACCGGCATGCACTACCGTAGCCCTCTGATTCTTTTATTTTTACTTTATTTTTATAGAGATGAGGTCTTGCGGTGTTGCCTAGGCTGGCTAGAGGTTTTTAAAAATACAAAATTCAAATATCTTCGGAAGCAGATGGAGTTTTTCATTTTGTAAAGTTATCGCCATCCCTCTTCTTCAAGCCCAGCTGTGAAAAATGTTTATCCGCTAGAGTTCCACCCCTCCCTAGGTTTGGCAATACTCATCTCCAGAGCCCTGGAGAAACCTCCTCCAGGAGGCCCACCATGCTCACCCACCACCTCCTCCCTCAGCCCACATCAGCCAGTAGCCTTACCTTGCTGGAATGACGTGGCCTGCAGCTGGCCATGGACCCATGGCTCACCCCAGTTGAGCCTGAGGCCTGGTACAGCCCACAGCTCCAGAAAGATGTAGTTTCTTCCTGAAGGGGTGGGACCTTGGCAAAGAGAATGCTTTCTTCCAGACGTTGCTACTTAACCCCGTTTGCCATTTGGCTCGATTCCCTGTTTGTCCAGAGAAGATCATAGTCCTAGGCCTTGCCAACATTTTTATGTGCTGCTTTGGGAAGTGGAGGGGTGGAGCCAAAATTTCTAATTTTTAAGGATGCTGCTACAATGAAAATTAAAAGGGGGATGTACATAAGTATGTGGAAAATGTTTTCTGGTTTATTATCTATAGTTTAACAATATACATTTTCATTTAAAATTATAAATTTTCTTCCCACTATAACTCTTCCCCAAAGTTTTCTCTTTTTTGTCTTGAGTCAAGATCTGGTAGAAGAGAGAGAATATTGAGTGAGTCAGGGATGTAGGCTCAAGTATAGCCCTGCCATTAACTTGCTGTGTGACTCTGGCAAGTCTCTTAGCATCTCTGAGCTTCATTTTCCTTTTCTCGTAAAATTATGCTTGTAAATTGGGGGAGAGGTGGAGGGTGGTGAGCCGGATGATCTCCAAAGCCCCTTCTAGCGTTGCTGCTCAAAGGTTCAAACTGTGACCTCTAATGTTCTCTATGATGTTTGTGATTGGACTTGAGTCCTTTGCTTTTTTGTTAAGGCTGGATTTCCAATTTGATCTCACTCTGTGGGTACTTGCTGTATGATGAAGGGACTTTCAAGAACTCCCACCCTGAGTCGGGCACAGTGGCTCACACCTGTAATCCCAACATTTTGGGAGATGGAAGTGAGAGGATTGCCTGAGTCCAGGGGTTTGAGGCCAGCCTGGGCAGCTTGGTGAGGCCTCTTCTCTACAATAAATCAAAAAATTAGCTGGGTATGGTGGCACATGCCTGTAGTTCCAGCTTCCTGGAAGGCTGAGGCGGAAGGATTGCCTGAGCCCAGCAGGTCGAGCATGCCACTGCACTCTAGCCTGGGTGACACAGAGTGAGACTCCAACTCAAAAAAAAAAAAAATCCCCATTGCCAGATCTGCCTTGGTCTCCTAGATAGATCTGCCTCAGCCTCCTAGATTCTCCTGCTCAAACTAAAATTCTATTTTAACTTGATCAAAATAATATAAAATTACAGAAAATTTTAGCAAAAGAGGAAAGAACACAATTTAACTTAAATATAACCACTCAAATGCATCACCATTGTTTTTCTGAATTCAAGTCTTCTGTGTAAGCATGTTTTATGTGTTTATTGTCATAGTCTTGGTACATATCTCCTGCTTTTCTCAGTTGACATTCTATTACATCTTTTTCCATATTGCTAACTAGTCTTCATCCACGTGACCTTATGTCCACCTTTATGACCACATAACTCCCTTATATGATGGATTATAGCTTCTCTAACCACTTTTCTATTGCTGGACATTCAAGTGATTTCTAATTTTTCATTATTATTAAAAGTGCTACAAGTTACATCTTCATTTTTACAGATTTTTTCCATATTTTGAATTGATTCCTTTTGAGAGACTCTTGGACCCAGAATTGCTAAAACAAGTCTTAGGATACATATTGGCAGACTGCTTTCAAAAGAATTGTGCCAATTTATGATGCCACCAATAACATATAAGAGTAGAAGTTGTGCTATACTGTACAGTATTAGCAACAACTGATCATTTATGTGCTAATATACACACATATATAGAAAGTGGCATTATTCCATTAATTTGCATTTTCTTGCTATTTACTGAGATTAAATATTCTTCCAAATGTTTCATCACTGGCTGTATTTTTGGTGAATTTTCTGTTCTTTCCCTTTGTTTATCTATTGAATTCCTAATATCATTTCTACCTACTTACATGAGTTTTTCTTAAATAAAAACTTTCATCTTTTTTTCTATCATTTTCTACAAATACTTCCCCATTTGTCTATCTTTTTTTTTTTCTTCTTGAGTTGGAGTCTCACTGTCGCTCAGCCTGGAGTGCAGTGGCACGCTCACAGCCACTCCAGCGTCAACCTGCTGGGCTCTGGTGATCCTTCCACCTCAGCCTTCCAAGCAGCCGGAACTATAGGCGCATGATACTGCATCCAGCTAATTTTTGATTTATTGTAGAGACGAGTTCTCGCCAAGTTGCCTGGGCTGGTCTCGAACCCCTGGACTCAGGCAATCCTCTCATCTCCACCTCTCAAAGTGCTAGGATTACAGGCATGAGCCACTGTGTCCAGCCTCAAATAATTTTTAAAAATATGGTGCCATAAGTGAATGTGAAAAGAATCCTCAATTAATGGTAGTGGAATAAATGGCTGATGATTTGAGGAAAAATTCAATTTTCACAATAAATCTAAAAATTAGCTGAGTGTGGTGGCAGGTGCCTGTAGTTCCGGAGGATTGCCTGAGCTCAGCAGGTCGAGACTACGGTGGCCATGAGTGTGCCACTGCACTCCAGCCTGGGTGACAGAGTGAGATGCCAACTCAAAAAATCCAAAAAATATTTGAAGTTCTCTCGCAAATTATAGTGAATCTCTGGGATGCCTGTTTAGTCCCACACTGATGCCACATGCTTGTAATTATTCTTTTTGAAATGTGTTCAAATTTGGACCTAGAAATGATAAATATCCAGATTAATCTTTTGTGTGAGATCAGCAAATGGAGGAAGTATTGCCCCCAGAAGGCATGCAGGTAGTTAAGAGGTCTCTTTGTTATCACTTTGCAAGACTTTGAGTCTAAAAATCACTTCCTTAAGTAGGCAAGTCCTTTGGTCAATAGGTGAACAGGTAAGGGAGCGTATGTACTCTTGGGGACCAAACCAGGGAAGGAAGATGGCAATCCTCAAAATGGGTGGCTGCTGGGCGTTATGTATTAGTAGACAACAAAGATGTCAGAGCAGAGATGTCCAGGAGGCAGGAGGGTGTTGAGGACAATGTGGGTACTCTGCCAATCACCCAGGGCTGGCCCCGATGGAAGGAGGACTAGAAAGGCAGTTCAGTGTGCTGTAGAAATACCAGACTTAGAATTAAGAACCTAAGTTTACTCTTGGTATTGCCGTGTGAACTTGGAAAGCCTCAGTGTTGCTTCAGGTCTCTTGCTGGGAAAGGAGAATAGTGATGTCTAATGCCTACTTCATGGGGATCTTGTGACAATAAGTTAATCTATGTAAAAATACATTGAAATTTTGAAACTGCAATGAGAAGGGTTTTTATAAAAACAATACTTTTAAAATCAGGGACCTCTGACCAGGCACGGTGGCTCACATCTAATCCGTGCACTTTGGGAGGTGGAGGCAAGAGGCTCGCCTAAGCCCAGGGGTTCAAAATCAGTCCAGAAAACATGGCATGACTTCGATCTATAATAAATTTAAAAATTAGCTGGATGTGATGGCACACACCTGTAGTTCCAGCTACTTGGGAAGCTGAGGTGGAAGGATTGCTTGAGCCCAGTGGGTCGAGGCTGTGGTGGCCATGAGCGTTCCACTGCACTCCAGCCTGGGTGACAGAGTGAGACTCCGACTCAAAAAAAAGGCTAGGATAATAGGCGTGGTGGCTCATGCCTATTATCCTAGCACTTTGGGAGGCCGAGGTGAGAGGATTGCCTGAGCCCACAGGTTCGAGACCA
>NW_007195595.1:47071-78050 GCF_000164805.1 Carlito syrichta | reverse complement strand
GCCCAGGCGGGTCTTGAACCCGCGGGCTCAGGCAATTCACTCACCTCAGCCTCCCAAAGGCGCGGGATTACAGGCTGAGCCACCGAGCCCGGCTATTTGCTTATTTATTTATAAGTCAAGGTATCACGCTGTCACCCAGACTAAAGTGCAGTGTCACAATCATAGCTCACCACAGCTTTTACTTCCTGGGCTCAGGGGATCTTTCTGCCTCAACTTCCTGAGTAGCTGGGACTACAGGCATGCACCACTATGCCTGGCTAATTTCTTTTTAATTTTTTGTGGAGACGAGATCTCACTATGTTGCCTAGGCTGGTCTCAAGCTCCTGGGCTCAAGCAATCCTCTCACCTCAGTCTCCCAAAGTGCTGGGATCATATGTGTGAGCCACCATGCCTGGCCTCTATTGTTTATTTAGTCTCAAGATAGTTATAATAATGCTAGTAGCACATATTTTTGCATATATTAACTAACGTAAGCCTCTCAACAGCCCTATTAAATAGTTATTATCTATTAGTATCTAGTAGCTATTGTTATCCTTATCACTACTTTATGGATGAGAAAACTGAGAGATGGCAACATTGAGTAAATTGTCCCAAATCTAACTAGCAGAACTAGGACTCGAGCCAAGGAATTTTAGATCTAGAGTCTATGCCTTTGATAAGGAATTTTTAAAAATGTGAAATGTCTTCTATGTTGCAAAAGCATTTTTTTTTTTATTATAAAGATGTGGAGCCAGGCTCGGTGGCTCAGCCTGTAATCCCGCGCCTTTGGGAGGCTGAGGTGAGTGGATTGCCTGAGCCCGCAGGTTCGAGACCCCCCTGGTCAGGTGAGACCTCATCTCTACAATAAAATCAAAAAAATTAGTCAGGCGTGGTAGCGCGCACCTGTAATTCTGGCTACTCGGAAGGCTGAGGCGGAAGGATCGCCGCAGCCCAGCAGGTCGAGGCTATGGTGGCCAGGAGCGGCCACTGCACTCCAGTCTGGGCAACAGAGTGAGACTCCACTCAAAAAAAAGATGTGGGATACAATTCAGGTTAGGTATACAAACATTGATTATGCAGGTACCCTTGTTGATGAGGTATGCCCCTCCCTTCCCTAGCAGTTTTCCTCAACTGCCAATCCCATCCCCCCTCCCCTGACAGTTTCCCATTACTGCTGATCTCTTTCTTATAGTAGTATAATTGTTCCAGGTCCACTTATGAGTGAGAACATATGGTACTCTGTTCTTTGTTTCTGTGATAGATCACTGAGTGTGATCTACTCCAAATCCATCCAAGCTATTTTCAGCTAACATGATGGGAGATCCTTCTCTCATGGGGGAGACAGGCCTGTTCACACTCAGGTCTGCAGTTGACAAAGGACAGAAACAAGGCCAAGGTCCTCCGTGCTGCTCCTGGAGATGTCTTCCAAACTTCTGGAACTCTTGACCCTCTGTCACCAGCTGACAGAAGCAAGCCTGGAGAGTGCACACCTAGCTCAGTGAGTAGCAGGATTCAGACGGGACATAAACTTTCTAGCAGAACAAGAGAGTTACTGACCGTGGGTCTGCCTGCCGACAAGCCTCTCAGTCCCCAGAGCAGCCAGAGTTAGTTTTCTTTTTTTTTTTTTTCTTTTTCTTTTCTTTTCTTCTTCTTCTTTTTTTTTTTTTTTTTTTTTTGAGTCAGAGTCTCACTCTGTCGCCTGGGCTGGAGTTCATTGGCATGCCCAGCAGGTCTGAGGTACTGAGTGTTAGGACTAGAACACATGAATTTTGACCTGCTGGGGTCAGGTGATTCTTCTACCTCAACCTCCCAAGTAGCTGGAACTACAGGTGTGTGCCATCATGCCCAGCTAATTTTTGGATTTATTGTAGAGACAGGGTCTTGCCAAGTTGCCCAGTTTGATCTTGATTGAACCGGTGGGCTCAGACAATCCTCTCACCTCCACCGCCCAAAGTGCTGGTATTACAGGAGTGAGCCACCATGCCCAGCCAAGGTTGAGTTTTCTAAATGGCTAAAACAATCTCCTTCCTCCCTTGTTCCTTCTCCAAGCATCCCCCCATGCCTCTTGGACCACTCAACTAGGCTGGGCCCCTACTGGCCTCTGTGATCCTCTCCACTCAGCTATTTTTCTCGAAACTAGATGCCTAATGCTGGTTCATTGGTTTCCTGGCAGCATAAGCTCCCTGAATGCAAACGCCCATCCATGTTGTTTACCATGGTAACCCATGACTTGGGAAGGGGCCTGAGCCACCCCAGGCACTCAAGGAATGTTGGCTGAATTTGCTCTTGAGTGGAATGATGTTGAAGAGCAGAGGCTCTAGAGAAAAGGAAAGAGATGAATCAGTGGCAGCATCCAGGTCTGATAGAGGCATGGAGGGTTCAGGGCTAGGAGAAGAGAGAGATGAATGAGTTATGTTTTAGGTCTGAGTGTGAGGTGGTGGTAAGATACCAAATAGACACGTTCCGTGTTCCTCAATGGAACTTGAGGGTTTGTGGCAAACATGGATACATGGATGAGTGCTGTTGTGTTTTGGTCTCCACAAGAGACCCTACAGGCATAGAGTTCATCATCAATCACCCACCAATAGCCATCATCAATGGCCTGTTATGGGCAGGGCCCTGCGGTGGGCTGGATTTTTTATGTATTCATTCACTTAATTCTCAGAATATCCTTATGAAGTACATTACAAACATTTTATCAATGAGGAAATAGAAGCTCAAAAAAGTGTTGAACTAATTTGTCCAGTGTCATATAACTAGAAAGCAGTAGAAGCAGAATTCAAACTCTTAGTCAAGATATTATGAACCTCTCTCCGTAATTTATGATCATTACTTGCAGGGAGCTTATAATGTAAAAATTACCCATAATGCAATATAGTAGTGATATTCTATTCATACAAACAAAATAATAGGGGAGTACAGAAAAGAGAGTTTTTTTCTTTCTAAGTGGCTCAGGGAAACAGTAATAGAAAAGGGGCTGTTATGAGTTGGATTGTGTTCCTCCAAAATTCATGTGTTCTAGTCCTAACACTCAGTACCTCAGAATGTGGTCTTATTTGGAGACAGGGTCTTCACAGAGGAAATCAAGTGAAACTGAACTTATTAGGGTGGGCCCTAATCCCGTATGCTGGTATCCTTATAAGAAGAGGAAGTTGGGGCACAGACACACACAGAGGAAGACAATGTAAAGACACAAGGAGAAGGCGGCCATCTACGAGCCAAGGAGAGAGGCCTGAAACAGATCCAGTTCTCTTACCCTCCAGAAGAAACCAATCCCACTGACACCTTGATCTCAGACTTCTGTCCTCCAGCACTGTGAGAAAGTAAACTTCTATCATTTAAGCCACCGAATACTTTGGGCATTTCTGTGATACTTTGTAGTAGCACCCCCAGCAAGTCAGTATAGGTGCCAAAAACTCAATCATGTGTTCCAACTTCTCAAGACAGAGAAATGTGTTCAAGGGGGAAGAGAGGAAAGTATTGTAGACACATAAGACTGAGATGCCAGAGGGACGTCTAAATGGAGCCACGCTGCAAGCCCCAGACTTGGGACTGAAACTCAGAGTTGAAACAAGACACAGATGAGAGTGACAGACTTTGAGGGAATGGTCTTAGGGTGTGGGGTTGGATGAATTCCCAAGGAGAGGATGTAGCAGATGATAAGAGAGCCAGGTTTGAACCCCTAGGAAACTTTCTGAATTTGTAAGAAGGAGGATGAGAAGCCAGTGAAGACTGAGAGTGAGTCAGGAGTTTGAAAATCTTGGATCCAGGAGAACAAAGATGTTCCACAGGAAGGAGAGAGAGAGGCCAGCTGTGAAGAGCACTGAGAGAAGATGATAGGAGTCATATTGAGGGCAACATGAGTGACCTCATGAGGGCTCTGAGGACAGAAACCAGCCTGTAGGAAATGAGAAGGTGGTGCCCAAGCACATCTCCTTTTTGAACTATCTTCTACCGTCTGTAACTATCACAGCAAGAGCAGAACATAAGACCTTTGTGACTCATTCACCTCACGCAGCCCATACTTACTCTCGTTTGACTTTTGCTTTTATGCTTGTTCAAGCATTTTGGTTCTCTTACCAATTATTTTCCTTTTAGGAGAAGACTAACAAATATCCTTGGCTTTTTTTTTTTTTTTTTTTTTTTTACCTTTTAGGCTCTATAAGGAACTGGCAAGGGAGATGGGTTTTGAAGAGTTCCATTTGTATCTGAAGTCTGTTCACTTTGAATTTGTATCACACAAGGACACACCTCCAATCTTCATCACCTCTTGATGGAGGACAGTGCTCGGGGAGGCAAGTGAACCTTGAAGGTCAAAGTGAAAATAACATAATGGTAGATGAAAAACCAGTGGAAAATCATTTCTGTCACTATTGCATATGCAGGTGCAATCACATTTCTAAACTCTCTCCCTTATATTCTATGATGCTAGTGTCTGCCATAAAGCCAATTTTTTTCTTTTTCTTTTTCTTTCTTTTTTTAAATAGGAGGAGAAAAATGAAAACTTGAATAAGGGGACAATTGGATTTAAGAACACTGAATAGACCAGGCTTGGTGGCTCAGCCTGTAATCCCAGCAATTGGGGAGGCTGAGGTGAGTGGATTACCTGAGCCTGCAGGTTCAAGATCAGCCTGAGCAACTTTGCGAGACCTTGTCTCTACAATAAAAACAAAACAAAAACAAACCAACAAAAAACTGCGTAACTGAGAAATGTAAGAACCGGGCACAGAACTCAAAAAAGATGAAGTCACAGGCTCAGCAGCTTCCCAGGCAGAAGCTTATGTTTCTTCCAGATAGAAAGGGGTGTGAGGGTCTGAGGGGCAAGAGCCATGGATCAGAAGTCCAGGTCTCTTCTCGCCTTTTCCCTGGGACCAGAAAGAAGTCACTTAAGTATTCTGAGTGGCTGTTTCCTTGAAACTATAATGTGATGTACAAATCTAACACATAGGCAATATCTCAGTCAGCCTCCTTGTTGGTTAGTGACAGAAGCCAACACAAACCAGTGAAACCTCTTTCTCACATCCATAGGTTCAGACCATTGCCTAAAAGAAATCACTCCTGCTAGAAACAGATCATGGATCCACTCAGTCACAAAGGAATCATTCTTTCTCTTCCCACAGTCAGTCTTTGCTGTGGCTAGAGGAGAAACTTCTCTCCCCCTCTTCTTTCCTTCTCTGCTAATCTCTTCTTCCCTCCAGGGTCCCAGCTCTTTCCCTGAGGATTCCTGGGACTGGCTCCACCCCACCGAAGGAAAAGGGTGACCCTAAGGAGGCAAAGTCACCTCTTTTTTTGCCAATGTGAGCCATTGCTCAAAATATAACTCTTCTGTGTTACTCTGCTGAAGGACTCCTCAGAGCAGGGGTGGATGAGAGGGTGAGGATGACATTAGGGGCTGGATTAGTCTTTGTTGTGAAGGACTGTCCTGTGTGACTCAGGTTGTTTGGCAGAATTCCTGATGTCTACACACTAGATACCAATAGTATCCCAATACCCCACCCTACACACACCATTTCTGATCATCAAAGATGTCTCCAGACTTTGCCAAATATCCCCTGGAGTCAAAACTTCTTCCTGCTCTGTCCTGTCACATTAGCTAAACACAAAACAGAATTTACTGAAAATATACAGAGGTATTCATGGGGACCAGGGCAGGAAGTATGATCTGGCCTAAGGTCTTCAACTGGGAAAAAGAACTTCTAGAGCCAAGTTATTCTCTGGCTCTTCCAAGGTCTTCTGCTGTGGAAATAGGGCACGTTTTTGTTCAGTCAAAATCCACCAGTCAGCACACACAGCCCAAATGCTCCGTGGTCTGGCCATACTGTAATTGGTCCTCCAGTGATGACCCAGAGAAGCTGCAAGATAAAGGGAACCCCCCTGAGTTGGGGAGGCGGTTTATGCATCCAAAGATTTAATTAAATAATTTAATTTAATAACTTAATTGAATACCCTGTTGATTTAATTTAATTTAATAATGTATGTTAATTCCTTACATTTGTCACTTTGGAGTGCAGCTATAACAACATCTACAATTGTCCCTTGCTGTCTGTGGGGGATTGGTCCCAGAAGCCCCTCAGATAACAAAATTCAAGGATGCTTAGGTCCCTGACATAAATTGATATTGTATTTGCATATAACCTACTGACATCCTCTCATATACTTTGAATCATCTCTAGATTACGTATAATACCTAATACAATGCTATATAATTATTGTTATACTATATTGTTTTATATCTATGTTATTTTTTTATTGTCATATTGTTATTTTGCTACTTTTTATTGTTATTTTTTTTCAAATATTTTCAATCTGCTACTGGTTGAATCCACAGACATGGAATCCACAAATATGGAGGGTCAACTGTACTAAACACAAGTATAGTGACTTACATTTTAAAAATCACATTCATGTATATTATCCTACTTAATATTTGTCATAACCCTATAAGACTAGTGATATCCCCATTTACAGATAGAGAAACAAAGATTGATAAATATTAAATTACTTGACAAAGTCTCATAGTTATGGACAAAGGACCATGTCCCAAGTTAGAAACATTCTGCAAAGAATATTTTGATGACTGATAGAAACCATAGGAGAGAATGAGAATTGGATACAATTTAGGAGGCATTCAAAGGAGGGAGTCAGTGAGGGATCCCGAAAAGGTGTGGTCAAGAAGGTGAGAAGAAGCCAGGCATGGTGGCTTACGCCTGTAACCCCAGGACTTTGGGAGGCAGAAGCAAGAGGATTGCCTGATTCCAGAGGTTCAAGACCAGTCTGGAAAAGTTGGTGAGACCTTGTCTCTACAATAAATCAAGAAAAATTAGCCAGGCATGGTGGCACATGCCTGTAGTCCCTGCTACTTGGAAAGCTGAGGTGGAAGGATCGACTGAGCCCAGCAAGTCAAGGCTGCAGTGGCCATGAGCATGCCACTGCCCTTCAGCCTGGGCAACAGAGTGAGACTCCAACTCAAAAAAAAAGCGACCTGCTCTCTTAAGAAAAAATCCACTCCCATGGTAATGAAATTAATCCATTCATGAGGGTTCTGCCTTCATGACCCAAGCACCTCTTATTAGGCCCCACTCAGTACATACATTTTGGGGAATACATTCAAACCATAGCAATGGCATTCCCTTGTTTGATGTGCACAAGAACCTGGTTTGAACCAGAAAGACTGCCACACCACTTGCAATAACTTCTGTTAACTACTATGATATTTACCAATGTGGTGAACCATTTGTGCATAAACCTATTAAAATATACACTTGTTATTGAAGCTTTTATCTAGTCTTTTTAAACCTGGTGCTATTTTTTCCCCTGCCACTTGGATTTCTTTGCCTCTATGTGCATAATTTTAAAAAACATTGGACTAATCTTGGCTTATAGGAACCTGCCACTGAGCACGTTTGCTAGTTCATGAAAACCTACTCATCCTTTCTTGACCATTGGGGAAACCTGATGGTGTCCAGTTACAGAGGAAATCAGGCCTGGAGGCTGTTTTTCTGGAATGAGACACTGCTTATGGAGAGGGCATATTCAGTCTTATGGCTGAGTCACAAGCATCCAACTCATCCAGCAGTTTGATTCATAGATCTACATGGTGAATAAGTGGTGATCTCAGTTTCACCTCTTTCTTTATGTAAGACGTTCCTAATAACTTTCGTATTGTATTCCTTTAGCTCCCGTTCCATTCAGGAGTGGAAAATATGCAGGTGACTCTTGCATGCCAAGCTGCTCAGAAAAATGCTTGAATGGTGGCTATTCAGCAAGCATAGTTCTATTACACCCCTCAAAAGAGCTGTCCTGCTGATGTCAAGGTCAACTTGCATGATAGAGAAGTCAAAGTCATGTTACCACTACTGCCAGCTAATGTTAGGCTGCCCCTACCCCCTCTCTCCCCCCTCCCTTCCTCTCCCTTTCTCTTTCTCTTTCTTTTTTCTCCTTCCCCCTTCCCTCTCTCTCCTATTTCCTCTTTCCTATCTTTTTATCTTCCTCCCTTTCTTTTTTTCTCCCTTCCTTCTTTTCTATGTGTGACTCAATGTGTGACTAAATACTTACTGGGTCTCTTAATTTTTAGTGACATGTTAATATTTTTTCCTTTGTATGTAATGCCGTAATACTGATGGACTAGAATCATTCAGCAGAAAATATCTTGCTCCCTAATCCTTACCCTTTGTAGATAAATGATTTCGTTGTTTTCTGGTTTATTCTTCCTAGAATTCTTTTTGCAAAAGTAAGCAGATGCATTCAATCCTTCTTTTTTCCACAAAAGTTACCACACTATAGATATTTTTTTTTCTTCTGGATTTTTTTTTTGTCTTTTGGTTATTGGGATATAATTCACATAATATAAAACTTACTCCTTCATTGTATATAGTTCAGTGGTTTTTAGTATATTTACAAGACTGTGCAGCCATCAACATGATCTAATTCTAAAGCGTTTTCATCATTCCCAAAAGAAACCCTAACCCATTAGCAGTCGATCCTCACTCCTGCCTCCCCTTGGTCCCTAATAACCATTAATCTACTTCCCACCTTTATAGATTTGCCTATTCTGGACATTTTATATAAATGGAATCATACGATATGTGGTCTTTTGTGTCCGACTTTTTTCACTTGGCATAATGTTCTCAGAGTTTATCCATGTTGTAGCATGTATCAGTACTTTATTTCTCTTTATTACTGAATATATTTCATTATATGAATATATCACATTTTGTTTACCTAATCATTAGTTGACATATGTTGAGTTGTTTCTGCCTTTTAGCATTAGGAATAATACTGCTATGAACATTCGTGTATAGGTTTTATGAGGATGAATGTATGGTAACCCTATATTTTACATTTTGAGAAAGTGCCAAACTGTTTTCCAAACTGGCTGCACTATTGTACATTCCCACCAGCCATGTATGAGGATTCCAATGACTCCACGTTTTTTGTCAACACTTGTTATTTTCTGTCTTTTAAAAAAAATTTTAGCCATCCTACTAGGGGTAAAGTGGGATCTCATTTTGGCTTTGAGTAGCGTTTCCCTATTTACTAAGACATTGAACACCATCTACAGCAGCTATAGTCTTGTATTTCTTAATAATGTATTTATTTTTAAATGTAAAATATATTTCTTAATAATAAGACTTGAGCATTGATTCATAAACTGCAGAATGGATGTTGTGTTAGCAGTCCTGAAAACATTAATCTTGTCATCTCCATCAGAGCTCTTGGGTGACTAGGTGTGTTGTCAATGAGTTGTACTATTTCGATGGGAATTTTTTTTTTTTTTTTAGCAGCAGATCTCAATAATAGGCTTAAAATGTTCATTAAACTGTATGGTAAACAGATGTACTTGTCAGCCTTTCCTTTGAAGCTTTGTTTTTGTTAGTTTATTTTGTTTTGAGTTGGAGTCTCACTCTGTCGCCCAGACTGGAATGCAGTGGCCGCTCCCAGCCACTATAGCCTTGACCTGCTGGGCTCCGGCGATGCTTCCGCCTCAGCCTTCCAAGTAGCTGGAACTACAGGCGCGTGCTACCATGCCCAGCTCATTTTTTTTGGTTTATTGTAGAGATGAGGTTTCGCCAAGTTGCCCAGGTGGGTCTCAAACTGGCAGGCTCAGGCAATCCACTCACCTCAGCCTCCCAAAGGCATGGGATTACAGGCCGAGCCACCGAGCCCAGCTTCCTTTGAAGCTTTGAAGACAGGCATTGACTTCTTCTCTCTAGCTATAAAAATCCTGACACCTTCTTCCAATAAAAGAATGCTTTATCTACATTGAAAATCTGTTATTTAGTGTAGCTACATTTAACAATGATCTTTTTGACATCATTATAAGTAGAATTGTTTTCTTAATTTTACTTTCAGAGTGTTCACTATTAGCATATAGACATACAATTGATTTTTGTATATTGATCTTGTATCTGCAACCATACTAAACCAGTTTACTGTTCTAGTAGTTTATAGGTGTGTATTCCTTGGACTTTTTCTATATACAAAATTATGTCACCTGCAAGTAGAAATAGTTTTACTTCTTCTTTTCCAACTTAGGTGCCTTTTATTTCTTTTTCTTGCCTAATTGCTCTGGTCAGACACTGTAGTACAGGGTTGAATAGAAACAAGTAACAAGAATGGATATTATTATATTGTCTTATTCTTGACCTCAGGGGAAAACTTTCAATCTTTCACAATTAAGTATGGTGTTAGCTATGGTTTTTTCATACATGCCTTTTACCAAGATGAGAACATTCCCTTTTATTGCTACCCTAGTAGTACCCTATTGCTTCACTGAATATTTTTATTATAAGGGGTTTTGGATTTTATCTACATATACCTTTTTGTACTTTTCCCCCACTTAACAGTATATCCTGAAAATAACTTCAAATCAATTCACAGAGTTTTTCTCCCATTCTTTTTTACTATTGTATAGCTCTCAGTTATGTGTATGCTGATGAATGTAACTTACTTGTAAAATTAAATATAGTTTCAAAAAATCAACTTTCCAGATGACTTTAAACATTTGTTAAGCCTCATAGAGTCTATTTAGTTCATTAACCCATTACCACATTTGTCTATCTCTACTTTTCATTTCTACTCTTCATATTAATAGGAGAGTACAAATTCATAGGTATGACAAGAATTCCCACTTGTACTGCCAAATACTCATTCCCATAGAAATCAATTGCATGGGGGCCAAAGGAGGCCCAAACTTTACCTGTACAATGACTACTTGTATACCGAATCCTGACTTGTATCCCACATCTTTAAAATAAAACTTAAAAATAAAATAAAAATGAAAAGAAAAAAAAGAAAGGGAGGTTAAAAGACTTGGTTTTAAAAAGAAAAAAAAAAAAAAGAAATCAACTACAATAGAAAAAAAGCATAGAGTGAGTTATATCAGTTTTTAAAAATTCAACCCCCAAAATCTTAATTCAGTGCCTACTATCAGTTAGACCCATCAGGTAATACGGAGGTGCAGTTCCTGCTTCTAAGGAACCTGTAGGCCAGTGTAAGGGGGACAGTCCCACAAGTGGCTCAAATACTAGGTATCAGAGAGGTTCAATGGGCTATGGAAGAAGTTTAAAGAAAACTCACATCTGGGGAAACAGGAAGGGAAGCACAGAGAGAGGCCATTAGGATGAAGGATGAATTTTTGCCAGACAGAGATGACTATTTGAATATTCTGAGCAAAGAGCCTTCAGACACTCAGGCATAGAAGCAGGAAATGGCAAGTATAAGTTAGGGGGACCAAGACACAAGGAGAGGTGAAGTCCTGAGCCATGGAGACAGCAGTGAGGATGAGCTGGAGGGATGGTGTGAGCAGCATTGTTGGGATGTGTATACCACACAGGCTTGGGGCAAAGCCCAGGAATGACTCAGTGGACAAAGGTGAAGATTCCTATCAAGTAGCCACCCTCAACTTCTCCCTTCAAGCTTTACGCCTGCAACTTTCTTTCTCTCCAGCCTAAGGGTATGAAGCGTTTTTCCTCCCAGTCAAGCTGATCCCTTCCCACCAGCATCCTTTATTCATTTGCTCTTCTAAGAACTTGCTTCATTGCTTATCTTCTTTCCCTACTATACCCTCCACCTTTCCCTCTGTTACCTGTTTCCACTTGTGGATACTTTCCACTTGTGTGCAGGCTAGATTGTTTTCGTCCTTTCTAAAAAGCTTAACTGACTCTTGTGTGCTTCTCTGACCAGTACCTTAATTATGGCCTGACTTGCTCGTTCAGGTTTATTGAAAAGATAGTCTCAACTCCCTAGTTCTGTTTCCTAACCCCTGTTAATTATAGTCCAGCTTCCGCCTCTACCACACCCCTGAAATTGCTCTCACTAGAGTCAGCAATGACTTCCTGATGATCAAATTCAGAGAACACTATTCAGCCACTTCCTTGACTACTTTCCTGTTTAATGTTGTTGACTAGTCCCTCGTCCTTGGAATGCTCCTTCTCTGACTCTACCCTTTCCTGTAGCTCTTCTACCTCTTTGTTCCTTCTCAGTTTCCTGGGGCGAAGTCTCTTTCTTCCACCTATCTCTTACATATTGGTGTTTTCCTGGGTCCTCTTTTTAGAGGATTTCTGTTCTTTCCTTTCTTATCCTCCCTTAGTGATCTCATCAACTCTTGAGGTTTTAAACCTCCAATATCCTGTCAACTTTCAAATCGACTTTCAGATCTTTCATGGAATCTCTCTCCCAAGCCTCAAACTAGAGTATCTAAATGCTCCTTAGACAGTTTATGGATATCCCACAAACACTTCAACTCATGCCGAAGAGGCAACTCATCCTTCTCCTATCTGGTCCTCCAGTATTTCCATTCTTGGTTAAGATACCACCACCTGAGTAGTCAGATAGGTCTGAAACCTGGGTATTGTCCTCAGTTTCTTTTGCTTTCTCACCCTGGACCTGTCAATCACTACCTCTTGCCAATGTCACATTCTAACTATTAATTAAATATGGTCCCTTCTCTCCATCCCCACTGCCTTAGCTCAAACTCCTGTGATCGTAACGGTCTTCTAACTGCCCTACATCACTCTGGATCCATGACTTGAACCACCACCTCTGCCCCTAACCAAATTTATTCTCCACAGAGTGACCAGAAAAGCCTTTTTTTTTTTTTTTTTTTGAGTCGGAGTCACTGTTGCCCAGGCTGGAGTACAGTAGCATGCTAATGGCCACCATAGCCTTGACTTCCTGGACTCAGGTGATCCTTCCACCTCAGCCTTCCACGCAGCTGGAACCACAAGTGTGCACCACGACAATGGCTAATTTTTTTTATTTATTGTAGAGACAAGGTCTTGCCAAGTTGCCCAGGCTGGTCTTGAACCCATGACCTCAGGTAATCCTCTCACCTCCACCTCCCAAATTGCTGGATTACAGACATGAGCCACAGTGCCCACTGATGCCTCCTTGATTAAACCCCTTCAGCGCCTTCTTGTAGCACAAAGAGCAAAGCTCAACCTCCTTAACTAGGCATGCAAGACCTTCAGTGCCTGTCCCACTCCTCTACTCTGCCACTTCTGCCTGCTATTTGAAGCAACCTAAAGATTTTGTGCTGTTTCATGTCTCATGTTTCTGCTTAGGTTTTTCCAGAATATTTTGTCCTTACTTTACCACATTCTATCCTCCCATTTTTTTCCTCTTGCCTAGAGGATACTACTTATCCTCTAAGATCAACTCAATCATGGTGTCTTCTGGAAAGTGTTCATGACCCTTTTAACTTGGCTAAAGTGCATTCTGTGACTACTTATTTATAAAACAGTATACTGTGAAAGATATATGTGTATATGTATTTACTTCGCTTACAAGTGTGAAACAAGAAGAGGGGTGGTAACATAATAAAGAGGAATAAATGATGGAGACAGTGAAAGAGGGACAGAGGAAGGAAGAGAAGGAAGTGAGGAAGAAAAGATACAGAGAGACAGAGAGAGAACAAATTGTCCAGTGTCACCAAAGCCAAAGGAAGGGAGTGTTTCAAGAAGGAACAGATCACCAAAGATGCACAGATGTTCATTAGTCAGCAGAGAAACGCAAATGAAAAACCCTTTGAGAAGTCAATTAGAATGGTTAAAATGCAAAAGATCAACCATCCTAAGCGTTGGCAAGGATGTAGAGGACCTGGCATTCTCACACATTGCCAAGGGGATTGCAAATTGGTGCAACTACCTTGAAAAACAGTTTGAAAGTTTCTTACAGTTGAATGTGTGCTATCATGTGATCCAGCCAGGTATTTAACCAAGAGGAATGAAAGCATATGTGCTTTCAAAGATTTTTGCATACATGTTGATAGTGGTCTTTTTTTTTTTTTTTTTTTTGAGTTGGAGTCTCACTCGGTCGCCCAGGCTAGAGTGCAGTGGTATGCTTATAGCCACCCCAGCGTCGGCCTGCTCCACTGATCTGTCCTCCTCAGCCTTCCAAGTAGCTGGAACTACAGCCATGTACTACCACGCCCAGTTAATTTTTAAAAATTTATTTATTGTAGAGACGAGGTCTTGCCAAGTTGCCTGGGCTGGTCTTGAACCCACGGGCTCAGGCAATCCACTCGCCTTGGCCTCCCAAAATGCCGGGATTATAGGCTGAGCCACTGAGCCCAGTCAATAGCGGTTTTATTCAGAATATCTCAAACCCAGAAATAACCCAAATGTCCATCAACAGGTGAACGGATATACAAACTGTGGAATATCCACACAATGGAACAGCACTATCAGCAATACAAAGAAATGAACTATTAGTATTATATAATTATGTAATTATTTCTATTATTATCTGCAATAATGTGAATGAAGTCAGACAAAAATGAATGCATAATGCATGACTCCATTTATGCAGCATTTATGGACAACTATAAACTCCATTTATGGACAACTATAACTCATCTATACCTGCAGAAAACTGAACAGTGGTTGCTTGAGGACGGGGAAGGGTGGGCAGGATGACTGTGGTCATAGTTTAATTGGGATGATGGTTTCACAGTTGCATATATGTATTAAAACCTATCTAATTGCACACTTTAAATATGTGTTGTTTATTGGATGTCAGTGATATCTCAATAAAGCTATTATTTAATTTATTATTATTATTATTATTTTAAATTATAAAGCTGTGGGATACAATTCAGGGTTAGGTATGCAAACGTTCATTATGCAGGTATCCTTGTGGATGAGGTATGCCCCTCCCTCCCCTAGCAGTTTTCCTCAACTGCCAATCCCATCCCCCCTCCCCTGACAGTTTCTCACTACTGCCAATCTCTTTCTTATAGTATTATAATTGTTCAGCGTCCACTTATGAGTGAGAACATATGGTACTCTGTTCTTTGTTTCTGTGATAGATCACTGAGTATGATCGACTCTAAATCCATTCAAGTTGCTGTGAAGTCCATATGTTTGTCCATCCTTATGGTTGCATAATATTCCTTTGTGTATATGTACCACTTTTTTTTTTTATCCAGTCCAGCTTCGATGGGCAGCATGGTTGGTTTTATGTTTTTACTATTGCGAATAGAGATGCAACAAACATACGTGTGCAGGTATCTTCTTTGTGGAGTGATTTGAGTACCTCCGGGTATATTCCAAATAGGGGAATTGCTGGATCATATGGAAGGTCAATTTCTAGTTCTTTCAGAAATCACCAAACTGTCTTCCAAAGAGGTTGCACTAATTGCATTTCCACCAGCAGTGTAGAAGCATTAAAGCTATTATTTTAAAAAGAAAAAGAATTTAATAGATTTTAATGTAGAGGGGAAAACCCAGAAGGGTAGGGGTTAAAATGAGACCATTTGATGTTCACAAGAGTTCATTGCTACTCAGAAAGCAGTTCTACAAATGGGGTTGAAGCAAAAGCTGTCATGCCAGAGTTAAACAGCAAGAGGCTGATGGAAGTGTAGAAGGAGTGTTTATTGCTCTTGTGTTAGTCTGCTGGGGCTGCCACAAAAGAATACCACAGACTAGGTATAAATAAATAGAAATTTATTTTCTCACAGTTCTGGAGGCCACAAGTCTGAGGTCAGGATGTCAGCATGGTCAGTTTCCGGTGAGGGCTCTTTTCCTGGCTTGCAGATGGCTGCCTTCCACTGTGTCTTCCACATTAAAACGCAAGTGGGAGGGCTCTGATGTCTCTTCCTTTTCTTAGGGCACCAGCCATATCAGATTAGGGCCCTACCCTTATATCCTCATTTAACCTTTATTACCTCCCAAAGGCCCCATCTCCAAATACCAACACATTGGGGGTTAGAACTTCAACAAGAAGTTCAACATTCAGTCCTTAACAGATCTTTTAAGAGTGGTCAGAATTGAGGAGAAAACCTGAAGGAGTAGGAAGATTAAAGAATAAAAAGATGTGATCACATTTTTAGTAAGGGGTTGAACAAGAGGAAGTGGTTGAGGATAGAATTCTGAGCATGGTTGGAATGGAGCATGCAGGTGAGGGGTGAGAAAGTTAACTTTTTAAGCAGCTTCTGCTGTCCAGGCAGGCAGGGAGCTGCGTGATAAAAATACAAAGGCTCACAGAATCCTCTCATAGCCCCATGTGATAGCAGGGGAATGGGCATTACCTTTTTTTTTCTAGGTGAGAAAACAGGTTCTGAAAGGTTAAGGAGAAGCGATAAGATCACCTGCTAAATGTCACACCAGAATCTGATTGCAGAACCTGTGTTTTCTTCCTCTGATCCCAGGATCTTATAAGACCTCTTCAGTCTCCTGAATTGGTAGATACACTGATTTCCAGGAGACTGGGTTACCCCAAGGGTATTCAGAAAAAACAGGTTGGAAACTTAAAATTTTTTGCCTAAGATTTTCTTCTTCTTGTCTCATTCTTCTTATGTCTCCTTCAGTAATTTCACTATGGACAATGCCTTGTTTCTTTCATTGAAGAAGAATGGGGTCTCCTTTGAAGAGTTAACTTTTTTCTTTTAGGTGGTGGCATAGAAAAATATAATAAAAGAGTTCCATCTACCATCCTCTGAAGCTCCATGACCAATGGAGCTGCAGTCCTGGAAGATACAGATTTCCCTTTTTCTCTTCCCTCCTTCGCCCCTTTCCCTCTCTCTCCCTCTCTCCCTCGTTCCCTTCTCCCCTTCTCCCTTCTTTATCCTTGTGGTATACATGACAGCACACATAGCCCATCTCAATCTGCCCAGGTGCCCTAAGGGAATTTCCAGATCTCATAGCCATTAAATCCATCAGCAGCATTTCTTGAGAGGCCACTCAGACACAGAGCACTCCAACTAGCCACTTTGTAGAATGGAGATTTTTTTTTCTTTCTCAGAGCACTTTAGACAACTGCACTCTGTTCTGGAAATAGTCACACTTAATGCCTCAGCACACTGTGCAGAGTGGTATCTCTGTTCCTCCCTCTCCTCCCTCTTCTCTTTCTTCCACTCTCTCTCTCCTCTGTAGCCAGGTGTTTACATGTGTTTGGGATCAGTTGTGACTGTGAGATCATTTGACAGTCAATACTGCAGGACTTATACACCTCATAAATTTAATTTACTTTGGTTTTAAAATATTTTAGGAAGTAAGTTCAGATTTGAGAAATCATGATGAAATGGGTCCAGCCAGAAGAAGACATTCCAGAATTGTGAATGAATTAGAGAGCTAACAAGCCCCAACTTCAAAAGTCCCAGACACCCTAACTCATTCTCCAGAAAGATTTCAGGCTACCAAGAGGTACTGTACCTGGAGGGTGGGGGAGATATTGTTTAAAATAACAAAGTTGTCCCTTTTGGTGGGGGGGTGTTGGAGTCTCACTCTTTTGCCCAGGCTGGAGTGCAGAGGCATGCTCATGGCTGCCTCAGTCTTCCAAGTAGCTGGAACTACAGGCATGTGCCATCACGCCTGGATAATTCTTGTTGGTTTATTGTAGAGATGAGGTCTCGCCAAATTGCCCAGGCTGGTCTGGAACTCATGGGCTCAGGCAATCTTCTCACCTCAGCCTTACAATGTACTGGGATTATAGGCATGAGCCATTGCACCCAGCCAAAGTTGTCCTCTTTTAAAGTCAATTTAATAATTAATATTATGGAATTAAAGGAGCCTAAACTCTCAGAGGGACTAGCGTGTGTTTTATTTTTTAAGACCTTGTGTAAAGACCTTGTATGAAGACTTAGAAGGCTTAACTCCTTCCAACATAGTCCAGTCTGTGAAGGATAGTCAATGGTTCCTAATTTTAGCCTCTTCTCTCTTCTTCTCCTCCTCTCTCTTTTTTCTTTCTTTCAACTCCTTTCCTTCTCCTTCTCTCCCTGTATATTTTTCAAACTTCAAAGAGCATAGATCACAAGGAAGAAGAGCTATAGTCCTCTCCAAATTTTCCTGTCTTAAACTGAGAAGCACAGGACTGCTCTCACTATTCTAACAAAGGCCTTAACGTTACTTAGGGTAACAGGATCACGAGATGTGAGAGAAGCATGGCCTCTACAGAGACATGTCTAGAAATCAGAGATTCCCTATTATGTCCAGAGCTCTTCTCACCATGACAGAGAAAGAAAGATATTCATATTCTTTAAAAGTCATGATTATTCTGAGTATTTTATTGGGCCTACCAATGACACTCCAATTTAATTTTGGTGAATTTTGAATAAAAAATAGTAACAGGCAAAGCAGCTCTTCTACTCAAGATGCCATTAATCTGACAAATGGCCAGAGTCCAAGTGCCTTAAGTTATCATTCTCGATGTGTAGACAGAAGATTTAAAACCAATATGTCCAGTCAGGAGGACCCTTGGGAGGCCGGTTTGGTCCAGGTATCCCTATGGTTAAGGCCAGGAGAGCACGAAGGGACTAAGTAAAAACACTGGGCTGGGCTATAAAGCTTGGGACTGAGAGAGGACTGTTGATGCATACTTCAGGCACACGGAGGTCCCCAAGCAGGTTGGTGACACATCAGCACCCCTGGCGAAGAATCAGAAACACGTGAAGTAGGTGAGAACCCCAGAGACAGAATTTCTGCCTTCCTGCAATGCCCAGTACCCGAGTTGTCTTCTGTCCACACACTGCCCGCCTTGAGCTCCCATATGCCTGTTCACTTGTCAGGGCTACAGGGGCTTTTGTGTCGATTCAACTAGAAAAGGACAATGCTAAATGCCTTCCTCCTCAGGAAACAAGCCATGGCTGACAGAACAAAGAGCCCCATGAATGTGCCATGAGACAGGCTCCCTGAAACTCTGGCTCTCTTTTATATTTGAGCAAATAAAAACCCTTAACTTGAAATCTGTTGCTTTCAACCCAGGACCATTGAAAATATATTGTAAAAAGGTGAAAAGGGTGGTTCAATAAGAAATAGAAAGGAATAGATTCAAACAGATTATAGTTATGTGTTTAAAAATACTCATGCCTGTAATCACAGTGATTTGGGGGGCTGAGGTGGGAGGATGGCTTGAGCCCAGGAGTTCAAGACCAGCCCAGGCAATGTAGCGAGAATGCTCTCTACAAAAATTTTTAAAAATAATAAAAATAATGCATGCATTTTTTCCACTACCACATTTTGTTTGGTCACTTTCTAAATGAACTATTTTTAGTGCCTGTACTGAAACATTAGCCCATTCCCACATGATCTACAGGGGTCCAGGACTCCTGGCAAGGCTAGCAAGGGTTTTCTTCGTCTGGTCTCCTGATAACAGTCTGGTTATCTTGGTTTTGCAGACACTAACATCATGTTTCTGTTGAAAGGTTTTTATATGAGCCTAACCTGTTGAAAAATAAAACTCAAATCTTGAATCAGTTAAAATGATTCCTTAATTTTGTGAATATCATTTCATTGTGCATTAATTTTTTTTTTCTTTCAAGGGAGAGCATGAATGCAGTCCCCCACTACTATAAATTATACAGTTAAATTTCCCACATTTCGAGAAATTGCAGGGGTCAGCACATCTGGAGTGCAATGGATAAGCCTCGTCCTGGGAAAACCACCTTCGTGATCATGGTCTCTCCCCTGCCAGGTAAGTATGGCATTAATTTTTTGATGAGAAAATTGTTATACTAAGACATAGTTATTTAGGAGGAAGGTGACAAGATTTATAAAACTATAGGCTTTGTCCTTTCCTGTGACTGAAAAGGAAGGACTTTAATTTACCTAATCCAGTTCTATAAATGGGATAAGATTGGGGCCAGACCTTCTAATTATTGCTCAGCAAGGAGGGAGGCAAAGGGCCCCTTCTAAGAAGCAATTCTCAAAAAACATTTGCCAAGTAGAAAAATACAGTAGAGAATTAACTGCCCTTAAGATTATCTAACACTTGTCATATCAGGCAATATATAATCACCTGTGTCCGTTTTGTCAGGGTCTGGGATTTTAGCCTGCTTACTAGCTGATAAGTTACCCTGTTACTGTTCCATGGATGCTGACAGAAGACACAAGTCTCCTGGATCAGAAACAAAAAACTTGATTATTCACAGCAGACAACATGAGCTTCATGTTTGTGTCAGTTCCCTTTGCCTCCTAGGCCCCACAGGGACAACAAGGAGGAACCTACATGCCCATAGTGGACTGTGTCACAGTCGAAAAGCACTGAGCTTAGGGAATGCACTTATTTTACAGCATTACCTCACCCCTCGAGATTGCTCTTTGCAAACACAACCCTGAGAAATGGTTATGAAGTAAAGCGTGGTAGGGGCCTTGCATGCCTGGCAAACTCTGCAAAATGTGTGGAGCAGGAGAGATCCACGGAGTGTCTTCCAATACATTTACCCCTAGAAAGGATGCCTCGGCTGTGTGCTTCTCTGCTTGGAGTTTGCAGTACATTTGGACACATGTACTAGGATGGGTAGTTCACACAGTCAGCTGTCTAAAAGAATAATCATGCTCTTTGACCACAGGAGGAAATTGGAAAAGTCAAGAGAGACATTATAGTTGAAGATTGTCAAAAGTAAGTATAGTATATATGAATAACACATGCTGATTGGCTAAAATCAAGTTAAACTGGTCTCTGACATGCAGAGAAGCATCAGAAGTGAAGGTCAGGGTGGTTTTTTGTTTTTTTTTTTGAGTTGAAGTCTCGCTCTGTCACCCAGGCTGGAGTGCAGTGGCACGCTCATAGCCACTGCAGCCTTGGCCTCCTGGGCTCAGGCGATTCTTCTGCCTCAGCCTTCCAAATAGCTGGAACTACAGGCATGCACCACCACGCCCAGCTAATTTTTAAAAAGTTTATTCTAGAGATGAAGTCTCACCACGTTGTTGCCCAGGCTGGTCTCAAACCCGTGGACTCAGGCAAGCCTCTTGCCTCTGCCTCCCAAAGTGCTGGGATGACAGGCATGAGCCACACTGTGCCCACCAGGCCAGGGGTGGCTTTGAAGAGGTTCATGCTTCTGCCTTCAGACAATAGCCCCCTACCCAGATGGAAATGTCTTCTCAAGAGTGCTTTGTCTCTTTGGAAAGTGCTCCAGGGATCCTGATTTTTTGAGAAAGGTGGAACCACATGGCCATCAGCTCTTCTGACTTTCAGGTTCAACTGCCTCATGTCTCACTATGCTCTTCAGGATCAGATCATGACGTACTACAATAACATGGGATCCCTGCTGGAAGATTTTCCTACCATCAGGGATTTCTTTTTCATGGTGGGACAACCACAAGAGAACAAAAGGCTGAGGGTCTCCTTGGAGGGCCTCGAGTCTGACCCCAGGTGTGTAATTTCCTTCAGAGTTTGTTGTTTTTCTTCCTGGACCCTACCTCTCACTGGGGAGAGGAGTGTTAAATTTAATATAGAGACCTATGCTCTGTTTACTGCACTTGACCTTGATCATCTGGTCCAGAAGGGCAAAAGAAAAGATTTAACAATCCAAGAATTAGAATATCTTTGTATTTGAATTCAGAAGGAGTTCTTTGTTTGTGGGCTGTTTGACTACTTTTTTTTTTTTTTAGTTGGAGTCTCACTCTGCCGCCCAGACTGGAGTGCAGTGGCCGCTCCCAGCCACTGCAGCCTCGACCTGCTGGGCTCCGGCGATCCTTCCGCCTCAGCCTTCCAAGTAGCCGGAATTACAGGCATGCGCTACCACGCCCGGCTGATTTTTTTATTTATTGTAGAGATCAGGTCTTGCTGCCCAGGTGGGTCTCGAACCCGCGGGCTCAGGCAATCCACTCACCTCAGCCTCCCAAAGGCACGGGATTACAGGCTGAGCCACCAAGCCCGGCTTGACTACTTTTTCAAACTATGCAGTTTTGTTTTCCCCTGGGGAGCCCCGAGATTTTCATCCTTCGCAACCTTTTACATAAGTCAGCATCTAAAATAAGTAAACAAATAAGTAAACTTGCTCTTCAGGCTGTCCTATCTCCAAATATTCTACATAATGCAATGGAAGAAATATTCAGGGGGGATATAATGAGAAACCGGTGTCTTGGGTCTTGGATCTGACGGGTATATATCATCAGAGAGAGAGAGAGAGAGAGAGAGAGAGAGAGATTTTGAGTGGTAAGACCTCATTTTCCAGATGTTCTTTTTTTTTTTTGTTTTTTGAGTCAGAGTCACTCTGTCACCCAGGCTGAAGTGCAGTGGCACGCTCAGGGTCACTGCAACCTTGACCTATTGGGCTCAAGTTATTCCTCCACCTCAGCCTTCCAAGTAGCTGGACTACAGGTGTGCGCCACCATGCCCAGCTAATTTTTTGATTTATTGCAGAAGCATGGTCTTGCCAAGTTGCTCAGGCTGGTCTCAAACCCATGGGCTCAGGCAATCTTCTCGCCTCTGCCTCCAAAAATGCTGGGATTACAGACATGAACCACAGTGCCCAACTTCCAGATGTTCTTAATTTCGCCTACCTGGAGTTCACCCAACTGAATGGAAGAGTTAGCATACCTGTGCAATTAGTGACCACATTTCCTTAAACAGAAAAAAGAGGGGACTGTTATGCAGTTGTGTAACCTGGCGGGGGAGGGGCGAAACACCCTGTGGGGCGAGCCTGCCTCTCTCCTTACGCTTTCCCTTACAGCTTGGAGCTTGAGTATCACTAATGCTTAAGGCATATGATCATAAGCCAGGTAGATGGAAGGGAGTCGCAAGATCATTTGTATCAGACCACTTGCACTCACTCATGCATGCACGCAGGCATCACTCAACTATCGTGTATTCAGTGCTTAGGGCTGAGCACTTTGCTATGTGCTGGATTTACAGAGGTAAGTCACTGGCTCTGACAAATAAATTCAGTCTCCTGGGAAAAAGTTCTATAAACAAGCAAGTGACTTCAAAGTAACATGGAAAAGGTATGTGAAAGGGCTGTGAGGGAACAAAAGAAGCAGTGTTTAACTCTACCCCAGAGCCTCAGGGGAAAATTCAAAGAGGAAGTAACAGGAAAGTTGGAGTCACCAAGAGAATGGGGATGATAGAACATGCTAGATCAGGGCAGTCCAACCTCTTGGCTTCCCTGGGCTGCATCAAGTAAAGAATAACTGTCTTGGGCCACACATAAATTATGTGACATAGTATTTATACATAATGTTAGGGCACACTCCCAACAGTGCCTCCAGGTCAGGCCCACTGGGGTTGTGGGTATCTGGTATGCAATCTGAAGTCACATAAAAGATGCAAAGAATTATACAGAAGTTAGATGAGAAAATATAGTTTATTTAGAAAGGAAATGAGAGAGAGAGAGAGAGAGAAAGAGGGGATTCACCACCCCAAGGGAAGGGAGGGGACCAAAGCTTAAGAAACCATGGCCTGGTCATAGCTCAAAGAGCATATAACCACATCACAGCTTAGCAAGGCAATGACTACATTGGCCTGGCAATGGCCATGGCAATGGCGACTGGTTGCTTATGTTTGAGTCCTTTTAAGCCTTCCCCTTGATAGGGGGAGGTCATTAAAGTGATTGGTTGGTGGTGTGCTCCACGTCATCATGAGAAAGTGAAGGTACTGACATCAGGTGATGGACAGCAGGCAGATGGGTGGGTTAGTCAACTTGATTGCTGCCATGGTGGTGGGATATGTTGGTGTCATGAAGGTCACAAAGGACTGAGTAGGTTAACTTGAGTTTTACAGGTGGTGGCAAATACTTCAAAAAGAAAAGTGAATTAGTACAAAACAAGTTGGGGAAGGGTTGTAAAACAATTATCCATAGCTACCGCTGAGAAATTGGTTCTTTGTATAGTGATTACTAGTATCCACTATCTTTGGATAGTGGATAGAGTAAGTTAAGTGAACTGCTAGAAAAACATGAGATTTAAGCAATGTTAAAATGGCTGCTCAAACCGGGCTCAGTGGCTCAGCCTATAATCCCAGCGCTTTGGAAGGCTGAGGTGAGTGGATTGCTTGAGCTCACGGGTTCAAGACCTGCCTAGGCAACCTGGCAAGACCTCATCTCTACAATAAATAAAAAATTAGCCGGGTGTGGTAGCGCACGCCTGTAGTTCCAGCTACTTGGAAGGCTGAGGCGAAAGGATCTCTGGAGCCCAGTAGGTCAAGGCCACTGCATTCCAGTCTGGGTGACAGAGTGAGACTCCAACTCAAAAAACAAACAAAATAAAATAAAATAAAATGGCTGCTCATTGGGTATATTAAATCCATATTATGTCCTTTCACATAATCAGAGTTATTTTTTATAATAAAGTTTAGAAGAATGAGAACAATATAAAATGAGTGGGAAATTTGAACTTGTTTTTGTAAAAGAAATCTATCAATGTCTGGTTTGATGGAAGGGGTTGCAATTCTTAGTGAGTTCCCAAGGTGCTCATCAGAAGTGTTTGTTCAAATTTTGCTTTTTGTGTGCTTCATAATTGAAAACAGCTGCTCACAAATGTATGCGCTGCCAAAAAACAATGTCATGCAAAAGGAGTGATTGTGAACTTCAAAAAATGGAACTATGCCTGGTGTTACAAAGGAAATAAAGGCTAAAAAGGCTTAGGTGAGTGGATTGCCTGAGCCCGCAGGTACGAGACCTGCCTGGGCAGGCGAGACCTCATCTCTACAATAAATCAAAAAATTAGCCAGGCATGATAGAGCGCACCTGTAGTTCCAGCTACTCGGAAGGTTGAGGCGGAAGGATCGCCGGAGCCCAGCAGGTCGAGGCTGCAGTGGCCGCACTGCACTCCAGTCTGGGTGACAGAGTGAGATGCCAACTCAAAAAAAAAACAACACACACGTGATGTTAAAAGATTTTGTGGGGCTGCAAGACTAACTGTCCTGGGCCACATGCGGCCTCCAGGCACCTGGTTGGACATGCCTGTACTAGAGAAGGCAAGACAGTGGAGAAGCTGAAGTCCTTGACTGACTCGTAGCTGACTATCAAAATAGTGTCCATTTCCACTTTGGTACTTATAAAATGCCCTGATTATGAGTACCAGTGTTTTGATTCATGAGGTCAGTCAGTGCTTTTACTTGGGTAGACTTCCTGGTTCACCTAACAGAAGAATGCATTTGAGGGAAAAGGAGGGGCAAGGATGCTTTAGTAGATTATTTTGCTGAAGGGTTTGGCTGGACAACTTCCCAGTGAGGCTGAAGTGCATCTTTCTCTAAGATGAAACATCCCAGGAGAATCCCTTAAGACTTTAAATCCATTATGTCATTCGTCCTCCATCCAAGTTAAGAGGCCTACTCTCCCCACCCTTCCACATCCCCAATACACAGACGCCCTCCCTTCAACCAAGGCCAAAGTGAGAGGTAAATATGTGGGATACAAAATAAAGACAAGGATCTTTTCTGGCTGGTCAAGGAACTGTCAAGCTAGATAGTCGAAGTCCACTCATAAGTCCAATCTACAGTGGGGATCAAACTTTAAAAATAGTTTAGTCAGGCACAATGGCCCACACCTGAAGTCTCAGCTTTGTGAGAGGCTGAAGTAGGAGGATCACTTGAGTCTAGGAGTTTAAGGCTGTATGTAGCACACTAGGATGATCATGCCTATGAACAGCCACGGTACTCCAGCCTGGGCAACTCCATCTCTAAAAGAAATAAATACATAAAATAAAGTTTTTAAATTAGAAAATAGTTTTTAGAAGTCTAGCCACAAGTTCAATAACACTTGTGTTAAATGAGGTCAAGATGGAGGGGGGATGCCTAACTTGCAGATCTTGTTCTATTCCTTTCTTATGTCTTGTAGATGGCTGTGTGTTTTCTAAAGATGAAGGAATGTGGTCATAGAAGCTGGAGAATGTGGGCCCCTCAATCTTCTGGTCAGTCAATGTGGGGTAACTTCAGGGCAGGGTCTTGGGCCAGGAGCGTGTGAGCTCAGTGAGTGCCTGCCCAGTCCAAGTCCCAGAGCCAGCAGCAGAAGAGCTGAGTTGGACGTGACCCAATTTTTCTCTACTTTCTAAACTCTCTAGATATGTACATGTCCCCTTAACACACTCATATAAAAGGGAGCATAGAAAAAGGAACATTTTTGTTATGTGGAAGTTTTAGAAAAGTCACTATATAAGACTCTCTACCAGCCTGGTCAACATAGCAAGACCTCATCTCTACAAAAAATTTAAAAACACAAAATTAGCTGGGTGTGGTGGCACGTACCTATAGTTCTAGCTACTTGGGAGACTGACACAGGAGGACTGCTTGAGCCTAGGAGTTGGAGGCTGTGATGAGCTATGATTGTGCCACTACATTCCAGCCTGGGCAACTGAGTGAGACCCTGACTCAGAAACAAACAAACAAACAGATTCTTTCTCCAACGTCAATGGGCAGGTGTGGCCTCACACCAGCATGCAGCATCTGGCAAGTAGAGTCCAGGCTGGAACATAGCCACTGCTGGTTGCCTCAGGGCACAACCTGAACAATAATAGATGGTAGCCTCGGTGCTGAGCACTGTACAGCAGTGGATTAGACATCGTCCTTGCCTAGCGAGAGGAAGTAGACAAGAAACTACAGTACACTGTGATAAAGAATAAAGTAAATACTAAATGAAAACACACACTGAGAAGTATTATCTGATGGGTTGGGGAGACAGGGATGGGGACGCCAAGCTAGAAGGTTCCAAGGAAGAGCCAGGGTCTTGAATGATGACTAGAGCTCCAGGAGGATGAGAAAAGGAAACACAGGTCATGCTGGGGGAGAAATGCGTGCAAAGGCCTTGTGGTGAGATAGTCTATGGGCCTCTGAGTAACTTGTGTTTGGGGTATATGGGAGCAGCAAAGGGGAGTTGAATGTAGTGAGCGAGGAGAAAGACCCAGAAATCTGGTGTTTGTCCTTCAGGACACAGGGAGAAGAGAAGGAAGACAATGATCTGTGACACCGTGTAGGAAGCTCCTAAGATTGTGTAGACAAGAGATGTTGAGAAGGCAAAATCAGCCAGGCCAGGTGCCAGATTTCATGTAGAACCAAGAGAGCAGGAGTGATCTAGGATGTCACCCCGAATCTCTCGCTTGGGTGAGTAAAAAGACAGCAGTGCCATTGTTGTTTAAGGTACAGAGTCTCCATTTTGAAACACAAACGTTCTGGAGGGAGATGGTGAGGACAATTGCATAGCAATGTAAATGTCCTTAATGCCACAGGGCTATACACTTAAAAATGGTTAAAATGGTCCATTGCTGGGCATGGTGGCTCACGTCTGTCATCCCAGTGCTTTGGGAGGCTGAGGCAAGAGGATTGTTTGAATTCAGGAGTTCAGGACCAGCCTGCAAGAACTCCTGCAAGAACACATCTCTACAAAAACCATAAAATAAGCTGGGCGTGGTGACACGGCCTGTAATCCCAGCTACTTGGCAGGCTGAGACGGAAGGATCGCCTGAACCTGGTAGGTCGAGGCTATGGTGAGCCATGATCATGCCACTGTACTCCAGCCTTGGTGACAGAGTGAGACCCTGACTCAAAAAAAAAAGAGAGAGAGAGAAGAGAGGGTACATTCTGCATTATGTATATTTTAATCACAATTTTTTAACAGAAGGAGATATGTTAAATCACGCTGAGAAACGTCAGCTGGAAGTCTTTCCACCAGGCTCCCGGTAGGGCATCTTTTTCTGGGTATTCTCTGCACTTTGTGGATTCCCGTTAGCCATGGTTCCACCACGATGGCATGTTTGCCCATCTAGCAAGGATAGCCCCTCGGGGCAGAGGCTGACTTTATTTCGGATCCCCTGTGTGCACCTCTGACTTTAACCCTGGTTGAAGGGGGAGGGTGTGTGTGTGTGTCGAGGGAATGGAGGGGCAGGCTGGGGTTAGACCAGCAGGAAGTGGAGGCGGTTCCAGCAGTGGCCTTCAACTAAGTCGTGAAATAGCAGACTATGTCTTCATCTGCTGGCAGGAATTTGGTATGGGGCTTGGAGAAGGCTGGAACAAGAAAATAGACGTGAGGACCGATCAAAAGAAGGAAGGATTGTCCTGGGTGACCTAGCTCAGGCTGGAAACCATTGATGTGTTGTTGCATCAGTATAATTAGCGGTGTGGTTTCCTCCAGCTGTGCTCAGCAGCGTGCGGCCAGAAGCAGAAAACTGAGGGTAGTTGGAGGGATCCAGAATTAGAGCTTTGCTGGGTGGGTTGTGAGTACAAAGAAGCAGAGCATTTAAGGTGTTTGGATGTGAGGTCCAGTCTGGATAGGGAGGGGAGTGAGGTCAGAAAGAACTGCTGGGCCATCCACAGGGTGTCGGGGGCAAGTCTCCTTGTGGGGTTGAGAACCAGGCCACGCTCCCGGTACCCCACACCTACGGCTTTCTGCTGTCCTCTCTGCCCTTCTTCCACAGTGACTGCTCGCTGCAGGCAGGAGTGGAAAAGGCAGGGACAGGAAGTACAGGCTAGAGCTTGGCAGAGGGACCTGGGGCTGGGGTCATGTGCTTCTCAGAGGCCAAGGACTGGCTCGGCCCTGCTGCCAGGGAGTGGCTGCCAGCCTCTGGCCTGCAGACCATGGACATGATGCTGACCTTGTGACTGTTTTATTTTTGATATTCAACATTACCTTTGGGCACCGTTGAACACTGTGAACGGAATAATAGAGACGAGGCTGGATTGAGCTGGCTTGGATCTGTTCCAGAACAGGCATGGTCTGACTTTGTAGCTGCTAAAAGAATGGAAATTCTCCAAATGAAGACGATACTTTATTCCGGAGCTGAGAATGAGCTGATTAGAACCCTGAGGCCTGTGTTTATGGTGGCACTAGTCACAATAACCAGGATACGGGCACAACCTGGTGACCTGCAAATTAATCTTTTGTAGCAACATGGATGCACCATGGATTTTCTTTTTCTTTCTTTCTTTTTTTTTTTTTTGAGTAGGAATCTCACTCTGTCACCTGGGCTGGAAGGCAGTGGCACACTCCCGGCCACCACAGCCTCAGCCTGCTCGGCTCAGGCGATCTTTCTGCCTCATCCTTCCAAGTAGCTGGAACTATAGGCACATGCCACCATGCCTGGCTAATTTTGATTTAGTGTGGAGATGGGAGCTCACCAAGTTGCCCAGGCTGGTCTCAAAACCATGGACTCAGGTAATTCTCTTACCTTGGCCTCCCAAAGTGCTGGAATTATAGGTATGAGCCACTGCGCCTGGCCTCACCATGGATTTTCTACAAAGAAAAGCAGGGAATTGATGGCTGTAAGCTCAAGGATGGTGGTTCTTCTGGGGGGCACCAGGGAGGTGCACATCAGGCTTCAAGGGTGCTGGCAGTGTTCTACTTCTTGGGCCAGGCGGTGGGTACCTGGGCTTGTGTGAATCCCTAAACCAGACAGGTGGATAATGTGTTTGTTGTATACAAAACCCAGCAACAGAGAGACAGCTGAACTGCTGCCTAAGACATGATAAAGTATTTGGAGGAAGGAAAGGAAGAGAAAGAAGAAAAAGAAGGCTAGAGACTGCAGAATCCAGCAAAAAACAGAGCTGGTGTCAAGACCCTGGATTCTAGAGCTGACAGATGTGCATTGAAATCCCAGCTTCAGCTGGGTGTGTGGCTCACACTTATAAACCCAGGACTTTGGAAGGCGCAGGTGGGAGGACTGCTCAAGTCCAGGAATTCAAGACCAGCCTGGGCAACAAAGCAAGATCTCATCTCTGTAAAAAATAGAAAAATTAGCTGGGCATGGGGGCGGGCACCTGTCATCCCAGCTACTTGGGAGCCTGAGGCTTGAGCCCAGGAGCTGGAAGTGGTGGTGAACTGTGATCATGCCACTGCACTCCAGCCTGGGTGAGTGAGACTCTGTCTCAAACAAATAAATAAATCTAATTTCATTGTTTGGGAGCTGGGTAGAGTTACACAACCACTCAGATTATCGATTTCCTCTGCTGTGAAAGAGGAACAAAAATAGTTTCATCCTAAGGTTGTCAGAAGAATTAAGTGACATAAAATATGTTCCACCCAGCATGGTGCCGGCCGTCTAATTGACGGACTTCCTTTCCTTTCTTAGCACGCCCTTCCCTCCCTCCATACCCACTCCTTCCTCCAACACAGCTCTGGCTAAAAGCAGCCCAACTGCTCTCCTTCCTGTTGAGTTATTTATAAATAACTCGGGCCACCTGGAAGCGGCCTGCAAAAGAAGGCTCAGATGCTGGGTCTGTGGTGACAGGCCTGTGTGGCCAGAGGACCAGGGCTTAAACAGGGTGGCTCGTGCTTGGATGCCTCCTGTTGAGAGGGCCACGCTGTGCTGTAGACACTTTCTTCTAACACTTGCAGGAGTTTTCAGGCCCCGCCACAGCATTTGCTGTCAGCTGACGGGAAAGTCTTCCTCCATCTATGGTTCATAGCCCACCCTTCTGAAGTGCTGTTGATGGTGATGTTCAAAACTTTGCCAGAAGCCGAACGCAGTGGCTCATGCCTGTAATCTCAGCACTTTGGGAGGCCGAGGCGAGAGGATTGCCTGAACTCAGAAGTTCGAGACCAGTCTGGACAACTTGGCAAGACCTTGTCTCTACAATAAACCAAAATATTAGCCGGGTGTGGTAAGCATGCGCCTGTGGTTCCTGCTACTTGCAAGGCTGAGGTGGAAGGATCGCCTGAGTCCAGAAGGTTGAGGCCGCGGTGGCTGTGAGCAGTGTGCCACTGCACTCCAGCCTGGGCGACGGAGTGAGATTCTGACAAAAAAAGAAAAAAGAAAAAAAACTCTGCCAGAGAAGGTTCATATGTTCATGTGTGTGCCAGAGTGGAAACTGGCTGGTTTTTGTCTCACAGTGAAATGTATCAACTGTCGAGAACGTTCCTTGTTTTATTCAGACACTTTACTGAAGTCTCCTGACACATGCCTACTTTGCTGTCATTTCTCTTGAGCCTCCTTATTTCATGATCTTTATTTCTCCCTGGTGATGAATGAACACTCATTCAGGCTCCTGACATTCTTTATCACTCTCAGTTTGCTCCCAACCCTTCAAGAAAACCCCACCCTGTTGATCTGAAGCCTTTGAGAGGTTGGGACACACTTGTAACTTGGGTGGGCCCTGTTTCTTGAGGGGTTCTCTATGTACCTAACTTACTGATGGAGGATCATGTTGGTAATTTTTTTTTTGAGTTGGAGTCTTACTCTGTGGCTCAGACTGGAGTGCAGTGGCCGCTCCCGGCCACCGCAGCCTCAATCCACTGGGCTCCGGCGATCCTTCCGCCTCAACCTTCCAAGTTGCTGGAACTACAGGCGCAAGCTACCACGCACGGCTAATTTTTTGATTTACTGTAGAGATGAGGTCTCGCCAAATTGCCCAGGCG
>NW_007195595.1:43686-46777 GCF_000164805.1 Carlito syrichta | reverse complement strand
GGGAGCGGCCACTGCACTACAGTCTGGGCGACAGAGTGAGACTCCAAATCAAAAAAATAATAATAATAAAAATAAGTAGGTGTAGAAACACATAAAGCACTCCTGTAAGTATTTACTAAATAAGTAAAATGCAATGCTAAAAATGGCATTTGGGGAATAGTCTGATTTTTCTTTGTAAGTGAAAACTTGTTTAGCAACCTAGATTCCTCATGCCTTCTTTTACTGAATAATTTTCAGATTTTTTTACTTTAAAAAATATAAACCGGATGTGGTGGCTCATGCCTGTAATACCGGCACTTTGGGAGGTGGAGGCAAGAGAATTGCCTGAGCCCAGGGGTTCGAGACTAGCCTGGGCAATGTGGTGAGACCTTGTCTCTACAATAAATCAAAAAATTAGCTGGGTGTGGTGGTGCATGCCTGTAGTTCCAGCTACTTGGAAAACTGAGGCGGAAGGATCGCCTGAGCCCAGCAGGTCGAGGTTGTAGTGGCTGTGTCACTGCACTCTAGTCTGGGCAACAGTGAGACTCCAACTCAAAAAAAAAAAATACATATATATATATACTTACACACACAAACACAAACACACAATACTTTCTGCAGTTGGATTAAAGCAGGTTATTTAGTGCAAGGGAGACAAAGATAAATAAGTTTCTTGTAGGCATATTTAAATTAAAATAGGGTGAGCATTTAGACATCTTATCAGGACATGATCTCCCCAACTAGGCACCAGACCTGACCCCTTTGTGGACTGGAATGTGAATAGAGGAAATCACAGAAACAACAGGTAGTTACCCCAAAGGCAGACATGGTGTTCTAAGAAATGCCCAAATCTAATTAGACGAGAACTTTAATTATTGAGAAAGTCCTTGTGACCTCAGAAGGTCAGAATTTCGCTTTTCTTTCATTTGAGCATTGCAAATTAATATCCAGGATTTGATTTTTTTTTTTTATCATGTGCCAGTTTGAACTGTGTTGATAAATATCTATACTTTGCTTACAGGTGTTCTCTCAGGACAATGTTGTCTGCTTCCAGGTGTTCTCTTGGGATGATGTCGCAGGACAATGTTGTCTTCATAAGTCTCTGCTATGAATTTGTTTGTGACCCTTGTGATTCATTGATGGCCATACACACATTTGTGTGTATGTGTTCGTGGCCACCAATGGCTTTAAACAAAGAAGCCCATGGCTTTAACCCCAACAAGTGTGCCTTTGTTTGAAAGCATGCAATCCTGGTTCATGATATTATCCTATATATACTGTAAATATGTTCATCTAAATATTCTTATTTGAAGATATTGCCCCTAATCAATACTCACCTATGTTTATTTATTTATTTACTTATTTATTTTGAGTCTAAGTCTTACTCTGTTGCCTAGGCTGGAGTGCAGTGGCATGCTCACAGCTATTGCAGCCTCTGCCAGCTGGGCTCAGGCGATCCTTCTGCCTCAGTCTCCCAAGGAGCTGGGACTATAGGAGTGCACCATCACGCCCAGCTAATACTTTAATCTATTATAGAGATGAGGTCTCACTAAGTTACCCAGTCTGGTCTTGAACCCCTGGGCTCAGACAGTCCTCTGGCCTCGGCCTCCCAAAGTGCTGGGATTACAGACGTGAGCCACCTCAACCACCCCAATACTCATCTATTTTTATATACCTCTTCGAAAATTCCTGCAACTTATTTCCTTGTGTTGATTTTACCCACAGGCAGCTTTTAGCGCCTTGAGGCAGACTCTGCAGCTGACTGCTCCTCTCCCTGACATCATGGCATACCTTTTCAGCTTTGCCGAACTTGGCAATCATCCAGCATGCTTTGACTTTCCTCTAAGTCCTAACCCTTTGAGATGTGATTGGGGAGGAATTGAGGACATTGGTAAATGATTAAAGATGGTTCACATTACCTTCAACATTCAGTTGAAGTTCTGTGAAAGTCTTAACACTGAGAAAGACAGAACTACAATACCAGGGGGAACCCACTCAAAAATTTGAAACTATTCTTTGGAGAGCGAGCCCCTTATAGTACAGGTTTCCCCTGCTAAGTGAGTGTTCTAGGAACCCATCAGCATCAGTGTACTAGCTAGTGTTGTTGTGAGAGGCTGTGTTCAGTGGATTTTTATTTTTTTGAGATTCTTTCAACACATTTAACCAGTTCATGTTAGGTAATTTATGAGTGCACCTGTCCACACTACACTGAGTGTTCAACAGTTTTTTACCAAAAAAACAGCATGATCCACACTTCCTATTCACCTAAGCTTGCTCTGAGCAACTTTTTATTTTTTTGTCTCCCTGGATTAAAAAAGTCTTCAAAGGGAAACATTTTGCTGGTGTGGAAGTGGTGAAACAAAAAACGGAAGAAGCACTAAAAGGCATCAACATGGACGAGTTAAAAAACTGTTTTGAGCCGGGCTCGGTGGCTCAGCCTGTGATCCCGCGCTTTTGGGAGGCTGAGTTGAGTGGGTTGCCTGAGCCCGCGGGTTCGAGACCCGCCTGGGCAACTTGGCGAGACCTCATCTCTACAATAAATCAAAAAATTAGCCGGGGTGTGGTAGTGCGCACCTGTAATTCCAGCTACTTGGAAGTCTGGGGCGGAAGTATCGCTGGAGCCCAACAGGCCAAGCTGTGGTGGCTGGGAGTGGCCACTGCAGTCCAGCCCGGGTGACAGAGTGAGACTCCAACTCAAAAAAAAAAGAAAAAGAAGCAAATTAAAATACCTCGTGAGCAGCTCTAAATGTTCGATATTCCTGAAAATGGCCAGCATATCTATATTTCACAATAGAAATGCAGATCTCCTCAAGTAGGTTTCTGTGACTCAGTGTTTCATCTCATGCCTAATGTTTATTGCAAGAACTTTCTCTCTCTTTGCCATTGGCTTTAGTGAGGTGGCTACATGGTCCTCGCAAATTTCATTAATCTAGGGGTGTCACTGAGCCCTGTCAATAACTCTGAGTTCTTAGTCTATGTGACTGTAGAAGCAACAGATCTCTTATCTCAGCCACTGAGTTGGGGTTCAGTGAACATTTGTAGAATTTGCTCATCATGTTTTAATTTTTTTGAGTCAGAGTCTCACTCTGTCACCCAGGCTGGAGTGCAGTGG
>NW_007195595.1:28389-43666 GCF_000164805.1 Carlito syrichta | reverse complement strand
AAGGATCGCCGGAGCCCAGCAGGTCGATGCTGCGGTGGCCGGGAGCGGCCACTGCACTCCTGTCTGGGCAATGGAGTGAGACTCCAACTCAAAAAAAAACACAACACAAAAAAACTGTTTTGAGCAATGGAAAAAGCATCTTGATAGGTGTATTGTATTCAACAGAGAGTACTTTGAAGGTGACTGAGGTTTAAACATGTAAGAATAAATACATCAGCCAGGCTCGGTGGCTCAACCTGTAATCCCAGCACTTTGGAAGGCCCAAGTGAGAGGACTGCCTGAGTCCGCGGGTTGAGACCAGCCCAGGCAACTTGGTGAGCCCTGTCTCTACAATAAATAAAAAATTAACCAGGCATGGGAGCGCGTGCCTATAGTTCTGGCTACTTGGAAGTCTGAGGCTGAAGGATAGCCGGATCCCAGCAGGTTGACACTGGCGTAGCTGTGAGTGTGCCACTGCACTCCAGCCTGGGCGACAGAGTGAGATCCAACTCAAAAAAAAAAAAAAGAATAAATACATCATTTTGTATAAATAAATTCCAGGTTTCTTGGGTGCCCTTCCTCAATATTCTCAATACAAGACGGTGATAAGAAGGGCAAAAAAGTCCCACTAGACACTGTCTCCGAACTGCATGTCTATCTGATTGACTCCACATTTTCAGTCTACCCTACAAAACACACCAAGTCAGGAGTCAGGAGATCAGGGTTTTACCCTGCCTCTGCCACTTGGCTGACAGAAGCTGGGTGCTTTACTCTCCGGGTCTCTGTCCATCTATAAATGGGGTAATAATACCTGTCTCATAGAGATTTTTGTAGATTGAAATCTATGTTAAAATTCTAGAAGGATGGATAAGCCTCCTTTAAATATGAGTCTTCTTTTGTTCCCTTTTCCTTCCTGGCCTTTGTGAACTCATGGCCAGGTGAGAGCCAAGCACTCACTGAGAAGGCTGCAGATAACTTCAGCTGGCCATCAGAGACCTGATGGTCTTGTAGTAGCAATGCTTGAGGCTTTAGCTTTATACGCCTGTGTTAATCAGGGAAAATGCATGAGGTAAATTCAGGACCCTGAGATGTTTGTCAAAAGCAGGGAAAGTGGTCTCCTTTTAATAATGCAACTCCTATCCAAATTATATCACTATTCATGCAATATTAAATAGCAAAAATATTATAACATCGTGAGGGATTTTAAAGAATGAGAAGAGCCTAAGACATGAAATAACATGCCTCCTTAAACCTAGTGGTCTTAAAACAGGTGTGGTGTAATCTGAATCTGTTCCTCTCTGGCTGGTGTGTGCCCAAAGAAAATATGTTTGGCCGGGCTCAGTGGCTCACGCCTATAGTCCCAGCACTTTGGGAGGCCGAGGTGGAAGGATTACTTAAGCCCAGGTGTTGGAATTTCAGACCAGCCTGGGCAACATAGCAAGACCTCATCACTATAAAATAAATGAATTAATAAGTTAATGAAAAAATTAAAAAATATATATTTTTAAAAGATGTTTGTGGGAGTCCCTGGTGTTGGATAGGTATATTCACATTGTGCTAACAAACAATGAGGACTCTGCACATGCAGATGAGGGACACAGAGAAAGGCCCAAGGGGTGACCTGGGAGGAAGATGACACCTGTGTCCAGGAGAGGTGTCATGAAAAGGTGGCAACCTTGTTGGCCCAGCAGAAGGCACAGAATTACTGCAGACTAATGAAGTCTCAGAATGACTAGTGTCTTCAAGATGCGCATCAGAAGATTCAAGAAGTTCCCAGTCACTCTTAAGGGCCTTTCCTTTCACTGATTTGGGAACTGTTGTCAATGGCGCTGACTAAGAAAATGAGCCAAGGCACCTAGGGAAGCTATGGGGTGTTGGGAGAGTGTGGGGGCTGGGCTGCAGATGAGGAAACAGGAAAGTGGCCAAGAGAGATGCCCTCCCTGCCATGGAAACAGGGAGGCAGGGGTTATACAGAGATAAGATAGATGCCGAAAGAGCCAGAGTCAGTTTCCAAGCAAAGTCACCAGCAGGAAGTTCCACAGCAGCTAGGAGGGAGGGGTGCTGCCAGGCAGAACCCGCTGGGAGGTGATCTGGGGCACTTGCCAAGCTGGGGGAGGAGGGAACTTGGGTCCGTGGAGATAGCAGGAGGGAGTGAACTAGCCAGGCAAGAAGAGAACACTGGCAAAGGCAGCAGGCAGGACTGCCCTGGACTGGCCACCAGTGGGACGCCAGCTCACCAGGGTGGCTCTGAGGGACAGTCAAAATGGGGCCCAGGTGTTGAGGACCTGGAATTCGGGATGAAGGAGATTGTTTCCTTGCTATTTATATGCAGTGAACCTGAAAAACAATGTGTTAGGCAGGGCCCAGGCTTTCCAAAGTGTGCAATTACAGATACACACTTTTAAAATTTTAATTTCAAGATTTTATTTTATCTTTTAATATATTTTTATTTTATTTGAGTTGTGGAGTTTGAGACCAGCCCAGGCAACTTGGCGAGACCTGTCTCTACAACAAATAAAAAATTAGCCAGGCATGGTAGCACGCGGCTGTAGTTCCGGCTACTTGGAAGTCTGAGGCCGAAGGATCGCTGGAGCCCAGCAGGTCGAGGCTGTGGTAACCAGGAGCGTGCCACTGCACTCCAGCCTGGGTGATGGAGTGAGACTCCAACTCAAAAAAAAAAAAAGAAGAAATACATCATTTTGTATAAACAAATTCTGGGGTTCTTGGATGCCCTTCCCCAATATTCTCAATACAAGAGGATTTACTACATAAGTAGATGGTATGCGGGTGAAGTTTGGGCTTCTAGCTGGCCCTCCCTCCTATAGTGGGCCAGATACCCAGTGTGTTGCCACGTTCCCACCTCCCTCCCCCCGCAATGTACAGCATCTGCCGATCCCACCCTTGTGCTCATGGGACCAGTGATCAGGGCCTGCCAATGAGTGAGAACATGCGGCATTCGATTCTGTTTCTGTGACAGTTCACATAGTATGATGGTCTCTAGTTGTATCTGTATTGCTGTGGAGGTCTTGATTTTGTTCTTCTTTATGGAGATGCACACCTTGTCTTATTGCAAGTAACAACATTTGTGCTCCAGGGAGAACGTGCAAAGTTTGTGTGCTTTGCTGAAAATAATAAGCAAAATAAACTTTAAAAAAAAATCCAGCCAGACGTAGCAGCTTATGCCTGTAATCCCGGCACTTTGGAGGGCAATGGCAAGAGGATTCCCTGGCCCCAGGGTTTTGAGACCAGCCTGGACAACTTGGCAAGACCTTGTTTCTACAAAAAGTAGAAAAAATTAGCTGGGTGTAGTGGCACACACCTATAGTCTCAGCTACTCAGAAGGCTGAGGCAGAAGGATCGCCTGAGCCTGGCAGGTCAAGGCTGCAGTAGCCGTGATTGTGCCACTGTACTCCAGCCTGGGTGATAGAGTAAAACTCCAATAATAATAATAATAATAAATTCCATCCTAAGATAATCATCTTTCTTAAAAGACTAGGCCACGTAGTCCTCTCTGGCTGGATTCCCAGAGAACTAAGGGAAAGATGAAATGAAAGTCTGTTTTAAAGCCATCTCAGAACTATTTAGCATTAGATAAAATTACTTTTATGGAAGTTTACACTCTAAAGTGTTTTTAAAAAAGGATACTCAGGATTTCAGCTTTTGGTCCTTCCACTTGACCAAAGAAAACAGCTCTGACTGAGGGCCAACTCCGTGGACACAGCCAGATTCTCTCCTTCTCTGAAAACCAGTCATGCCCCTTGGAATTAGGTGAAGTCCAAGACATCATCAGAATGTGGGTGTCGGGTGCCTTAGCTTCCTTTGCAAAGGATTAGCAGGCCAATTAAAGCCCAAATTCTACATACTTGCCCTAGGGTTTCAGGAACTCTCAAGATGAACTAGGAATCAAGGACGTGAGACAGGGCTACCACGACTCTCTTCTGTTTCTCTGTCTCTGATGCCCCAAACAGAAGCCCCCTGGGGAAAGACAGGAGAAAAGGCTCCTTTCCTGATGTTCCCTGGGGCAGGGTCCACCCGGTCCCACCAGCACCAGCACCACCAACCACGTGATTTGTCCTCACAGCTGGCCACTTGCCCTATCCATGTTTGCTACCTCCTCTCTGACCAAGCATTGTGACTTTGCAAAGAAAGGAAAGCCAGAATGAGAATTTATTTTATTTTATTTTTCTAAAGTAAGCTTATGTATATATGTATGTATGTATGTATGTATATTGGAGTCTCACACTATTGCTCAGATTGGAATACAGTGGCAGAATACCAGCTCACTGCAGCCTTGACCTTCTGGTCTCAGGCAATTCTTCCATCTCAGCCTCCCAAGTAGCTGAGACAACAGGCACACAACACCACACCTGGCCAATTTATTTTGTTTATTTGTAAAAACAAGGTCTTGCTATGTTGCCCAGGTTGGTCTCAAACTCCTGGGCTCAGGCAAGCCTTCTGCCTCGCCCTCCCAAAGTGATGTGATTACAGGCATGAGCCACTGCACTCAGCCTCAGAATGAGGCTTTGAAACCCAGAACAATAACAATGGAAGGGTGAGCCCGCCCCCACATCTGTATTTTAAGGATAATGCCACCTATGGGCACACAATTTTTCTGGGAACTGATCACAGGTCAAAGTGCATAAACAACACCATGTAAATAATGGAACTGATGAAAAGGGAGAGCTTATCTATAGTCCAACCACTCTGACAGGTACAATCTTTTTACTTATCTTTACTCCCTTCCAGCTCTTGGCCAAATACATTTTATATTTGCATTCTACAGAGTTTTAATTGCAGGGCATGTACAATTTTATATCCTCCTCTTTTTGTTGCCATGGCAGAGGATTAAAAACACCTTCCCTTGGTTGCTGCCCAGCACAACAGAGTATATTGCTTATAGACCAAACACCTAGCCCTTGAACAAGTGAAACACGGTCTTGCTCTGTTGCCTGGTCTTGCTCAAACTCCTGGGCTCAAGCAATCCTCCCACCTTGGTCTCCTAAGTAGCTGAGATAACAGGCACAGTCCCACCACACCTGGCCAAAAGTTTGTGATTTGTAAGGAAAATTAAAAGTTCTTGTACAATCCTCTTTAACGCCACTCTTCTTGTGGCGGACTCTTCTTTTCAGCTTAATGGGACCATCAGATTTACAGGAGTCATAAATAGTCTGAACTGGGTGAGAGGGTTCATGCCTGTAATCCTAGTACTTTGGGAAGCGGAGAGGATTGCCTGAGCCCAGGGGTTGGAGACCAGCCTGGGCAATTTGGTGAGACCTGTCTCTACAATAAATCAAAAAATTAGCTGGGCATGGTGACGCGCACCTGTAGTTTCAGTTACTTGGAAGGCTGAAGTGGAAGGATCACCTGAGCCCAGCAGGTTGAAGCTGCAGTGGACGTGAGCATGCCACTGCACTCCAGCCTGGGTGACAGAGCGAGATGACTACTACTACTACTACTACTACTACTACTACTACACACACACACACACACACACACACACACACACACACGTTTGATGATCGGACACAATTATTTGGGACTAGGAAAAAATCCCACATTTTTCTACTGTATGTAAAATAGCCAATGGACATGGAGTCTAGACTGCTCACCTTTTCGAAAAGCCAAGAGAAAATGTTCCAAGTATTGGCAACAATTCTCCTCTCTGGATCTGCCCTGATCAAGCTCTCATGACAGCTTCCCCACTCCCACAATCCTCTGCTTTCCAGCTGGTAGATGCTGAAGGAGGTTCAGTACCAGCTGGGGAGGGCAGAAGGTTGCTTGAGCTTGGACAAACTGACAAGATACAGCATCTCCAGAAATGTCCTGTGGGTCTCACATCTCATTGCTGCCTTGAGCTATGTATCAGGATGTGGTGATCAATTTTCAAAATCCTTCTTATAACAGGAATGTCCTCTCAGGGTAGGAACCAGTCACTGGCCAGGCACAGTGGCTCACACCTGTAATCCCAGCACTTTGGGAGGCCAAGGCAAGAGGATTTCTTGAGCCCAGGAGTTTGAGACCACCCTGGGCAACATAGTGCGACCTTGTCTCTAAAAAGAATTTTAAAAAATTAACCAGGCATGGTGGCGCATGTCTGCAGTCCCAGCTACTTGGAAGACTGAGGTGGAAGGATCACCTGAGCCCAATAGGCAGGCTTCAGTAGACATGATTGTGCCACTGTACTCCAGCCTAGGCGACAGAGTGCGACCCTGACTCAGGAAAACAAAAAGAAAAGAAAAGAAAAGAAAAGAAAAGAAAAGAAAAGAAAAGAAAAGAAAAAGAATCTATCACTGTCCTCATAGGGAGCTGATCAGCATTTCCGACCAGGTAAAGTTCTGGTACCCTGTAAGTGTGGTTCCAAGTATACTCCCCAAGATTGTGATTTTCTTTTGTGCTTTGCTGCTCTGACCAGTATCCTAACAGAGATGCTAAGACAGTCATCCAGACACAGACCAGGTTCCCAGCACTGAGTGCCCCCAAAAACCTCTAAATTCAATTTTCATCTAAAACAATTATGAATCTACTTATACGCAGTCTACTCTTTATTTTTTTTTTGAGTTGGAGTCTCACTCTTGTCGCCTAGACTGGTGTGCCATGGCATGCTCATGGCCACCACAGCCTTGACCTGCTGGGATTAGGTGATCCTTCCACCTCAGCCTTCCAAGAAGCTGGAACACGTCACCCTGCCTGGCTATGCAGTCTACTCTTACAATAAAGGTTTAAGAAATAAACCAAGTGGTGATCGTCCACAATTATTCCTAAAATGACTAGAACCTCCTAGAAAGATATGTATGCATATATATAGAAACATATACATGTATGGGGGGACCCCAAAAAACCCAGAATTATCTTTTGGAGGGAGGGCCCCTTGTAGTACACTCGGAATTTATTCCTCCAGATCAATCAACCAAAGTTTTTTTATCTGGAAGTTTTGAGAAGTTTTTTTATCTGGAAGTTTTGAGAAGGTTATTTGTGGAAGAAACGTCCCAAGTTGCGGCAGATAGGTGATTGGTTCTTCCACCATGACAATGTACCTGCCCACACCGTGCTGTGTTCAGCAGTTTTTGACCAAAAATGACATGACCTCTGTGCCCCACCCTCCCTCTTCACCTAAGCTCACCCCAAGTGACTTTTTTTGGTTGGTTTGTTTCCCTGAATGAAAAAAGTCCTCCAAGGGAAGCATTTTGCCCATGTAGAAGAGGTGGAACAAAACACGGCAGAAGCACTAAAAGTTGTCAACATGAATGAGTTCAAAAACTATTTTGAACTGTGGAAAAAGCATCTCGATAGGTGTATTGCATCAAACAGAGAGTACTTTGAAGGTGACTGAAGTTTAATCATGTAAGAATGAATACGCAAGTTTTTATAAATAATCTCTGGTTTTTTTAAGGGTCTCCCTTTGTATCCATATGCATTTTTTTTTTTTTTTGAGTTGGAGTCTCACTCTGTCACCCAGACTGGAGTGCAGTGGCCGCTCCCGGCCACCACAGCCTCGACCTGCTGGGCTCCGGCGATCCTTCCGCCTCAGCCTTCCGAGTAGCTGGAATTACAGGCATGCGCTACCACGCCCGGCTGATTTTTTAATTTATTGTAGAGATGAGGTCTCGCTGCCCAGGCGGGTCTCGAACCCGCGGGCTCAGGCAATCCACTCACCTCAGCCTCCCAAAGGCGCGGCCGGGCCCGGCTGCATATATATATATATATATATATTTTTTTTTTTACTTGCTTTGGATGGCCTTGAGTCTCTTTTAATCCATAAGGCAGTGACAGGGAGGGCTGATTTGGGTAGCTGGACAATGAGAAATGGTTGCTAACTTATAGTCCTATACTAATTTCAAGTTCCTAATGTATAGCTTCTTATTGCTACTCTTCAGTCAAACAGGTAAGATGTAAAGGCTCGAACTTTAATCCTATTACCCAATTCCTATTTCTTGTGATTTCTCTTTTTTGTTCTACTTTGAGATCCCAGCCTTACACATTTTAAAACTTTCTCTCAACAACCTGCTCTTATTGTGCTGAATAGCAAAGCAATTTTTTATCTTCCCAAGGGAGGGAGGAAGGAAGAAGGAGAGATAAATCAGACCTTGGGTTCTGGAACGTAAGGCTTTGCTGCTCTTGCAAAACATATAATGAGTACACCAACAAACAAAAAAGGAAAGTCTGGTTAGGTGACAAGCTAGCTTTGGGGGCGAGATCATGGTTTACAGGGTTAGCCATGGTAGCCTGTATTTTGCACTGTCTGGTGAAAACATGATGTGTCTTCTAAAGTCTGAGCTTCAAGAGCTGCGGAAAATGACTAACAGCATCCAGAGCCCCCAAGACCCTCCCCAGGTGATCCAGGCACTCGTTCTCTGGAGGGGGATTATGCTTTTTCAGTTTGATGCTGCAGTGATACATCTCATCCAGTAAGGGCTAGTGCAGTCTAGTAAACTCAGCTGGGCAGGTGTTTGCTGAGTGACCGACTAGGGAGGCCACTCTTGGCAAGATTAGATAATGAGCTTAAAATAGTCATGGGTACAACCAGAACATTGTGGCCTGCAGCACAGGCTGCCTGTGTGGAATAAGTTCTTGTTGGATAATTACATTGATTTTATTAAATGTCATTTCAAAACAATTTGTATAACAATTGCTGCTTTCAATGTTCAGATCATTATATTGGGAGAAACATTTTTATACTTCCAAAGATGATTATTCCTAAGGGTTTTATTTTTTAACTTCTATTAACCTTTCAAGAAGAGGTAAATAATTTTCACTGCTCTTGTAAAGCCGATGAAACTGGATACCAGAGTTAAATTTATAAATAAGTCAATTTATCCTGGCCTTGTGGGTACCATTGCATACAGAAAGAATGTTTTATTTGGCCAATTGATCATAACTCTGATGGGAAAATTAGTTTGGTTTAAGATCACAATGTTTCCAGCTTAAATAAGTTTTGTATGGGAAGGGAAGCAGGCTGACCCTAATGGGTCTCTGCTTACTCTTCAATTGTGAAATTAACTTTTGGGGGCAATTCCCAGTGTTTGTATTTAGCCAATGAATGGACCTCAAGGGTCTGTGTTCTTCCGTGTGGATGACATTTGCTTCCCACCCATAGTGTGCGTACCCAGAGAAGGAAATGTGAGGACTATATTGAGCTATATTGTTCGCCTTCTACTCTGCATTTCTTTACTCTAACCATCAGGAACTCTTGAATTTAAAATGTAAACTCAGTCAAGTGCAGTGGCTCCTGCCTGTAATCCTAGCACTTTGAGAGGCTGAGGTAAGAGGATTGCTTGAGCCCAGGAGTTTGAAACCAGCCTAGACTTTGTAGACTGTGAGTCTACCAAAAAAACCCCAAAAAAACTTAACTGGGCATGGTGGTGCACTCATGTGATCCTAGCTGCTTGGGAGGCTGAGGCCAAAGGATTGCCTGGGCCCAGGAGGTCAAGGCTGTAGTAGGCTGTGATGTGAGTGTGCCACTGCACTCTATTTTGGGTGACAGAGAGAGACCCCCCCCAACAATAAACAAACAAACAAACTCAACAGGACCAAAAAAAACCCACCTCAGGCTAACTTGTTTTCTTTGTATTAGCAAATAGCTTCCTGTTGCTTTTCCTCAGCCAAGCAGGTAAGATGTAAAGGCTCAGACTAGTTTATCAGGATGGTTGTCTGTCAGTTCTCTGGACTCTGAAAGCCCAAGGTCAGGATTGGTCAGGAATTTACATTCTGGTGAAGACACAGGGCTGTCCCCCAGAAGTGCCTTTTGGGTTCTAGCTCCACAGGGTTCCGTTTGGTCCTGTTCTCCCAGGGGAACCACCCTGCTTCCAGGAAACCCCTGGAACTGCTTTGTCAGGGGTTTCTTTGTCCTGCACACTTGCTCTGAGAGAATGGAGGGCATTGTGTCCTATCTCTGGCTTCAATCGTTTTCAGAGGCCTCTGGAGGGAGCCGCCCTCGGATGCACTCCCATGAGCCTCTCACTGGTTACATTTCTCCTGTCCTTTTCCTTTAGTGCCCTCCAGGTTGTATGTGTTTGGAATCACACAGCTAGGAGGTGGCAGGTGAGGATTAAAACCTCGATGTGCTTGACTCCAAAGCCTGAGCGCTGTGTCAGAGACACAGCAACTGCATGGGTGGACAAGGGGACAATAAAGGGAAGGCAGGAGGTGGGAGAAAAGGAGAAGCTGGAAGATAAATGTCACCCCTCTTGATTGTTTGTCTTATACTGAACCTGCAAACAAAGAAGAGTCCTTAGATTGTTAAAAGAGACTGGAAGCTTGGGACAGCTCCCTGGCCCTTCCCAGAGTTCCCCAAGACAGCAAATATGACCGTTTACCCCAGGAACATTTTGCCTGTGTAAGCTGAAGGCTACTCTGGAGTTTGCAAAGAAAGAACTAAACTTTTTTTTTTTTTTTTTTTTAGTCAGAGTCTCATTCTGTCACCCAGGCTGGAGAGCAGAGGCATGCTCACAGTCACCACAGCCTCAACCTGCTGGGCTCAGGCAATCCTTCCACCTCAATCTTCCAAGTAGCTGGAACCACAAGTGTGCACCACCACACTCAGCTAATGTTTTGATTTATTATAGAGACAAGATCTCACCAAATTGCCCAGGCTGGTCTCAAACCCCTGGACTCAGGCAATCATCTTGCTTCCATCTCCCAAAGTGCTGGGATGACAGGTGTGAGCCACCACACTGGGCCAGAACTGAACTCTTACCTGAATGAGAAATACATGCTTCCACAGATGGGGGCGGGGAGTTGAGGAAGGGCGTGGCTCAAGGACAAGGACCATGGCCCTATTGTTACCTGGAATCTGGCTCCTGCTACTCTGTGGCTTAGATCAACTTGGGTTACTGGATAGGCTCATGTTTCTGGGCATTCAACACTTCGCTCTGTCCCTGTCAACCTATCTTCCATGAGCTCAGGCAAAGGCCTGATGGCAATGGGCAAGTGTCCTTCGATGACAGGACTGCCCAGGTCCTGTCATTCACCTCCAGGCATGTCCCCTAACCTGCAGGAGTTATTTATCAGCCAGTTCAACAAATGCCTGAGGATTGAGCTTATCTTAAATGCCAGGTAAATCAATCATTTGTACTGAAGGCAAATGCTGGGATGATACAGCAGTTCTTTTTTTTTTTGAGTTGAAGTCTCACTCTGTCACCCAGAGTGCAGGGGCACACTCCCAGCCAATGCAGCTTCGAAGGCTCCAGCGAACCTTCCACTTCAACCTTCCAAGTAGCTGGAACTACAGGCACGCGCTACCACTCCCAGCTAATTTTTTAATTTATTGTAGAGACGAAGTCTCGTCAAGTTGCCTAGGTGGGTCTCGAACCCGCGGGCTCAGGCAATCCACTCACCTTGGCCTCAAAGTGCTGGGATTACAGGCTGAGCCACCAAGCCCGGCATAATGAATGTCATCTATTTAAGTCAGGAGTTGGCAGACTCCTGTCAGAAGTCCCTGCCTGTTTTTGTATGGCCTGTGGGCTCAGGATGGCCTTTTCATCTTTAAATGGCTGGAAAAAAAATCAGTACAAGAATAGCATTTTGTGATATGTAAAAATTGTGTGGAGTTCATATCTCAGAATCCATGAATGAAAATGGCCATGCCCATTCATGTATGGACCACCCAAGCTTTCCACTCTGCAGTGCTGAGTAGCTGCAACAGAGACTGTGGGGTCTGCAAAGATGAAAAATTTACTATCTGGCTCTTTAAGAGAAAGTTTTCCAATAGCATTCCTTTGGAATTCAGAGATAGAGGGAAGAAAAAGGAAAAAAAAAAGTCCCTCAAAGGTATTTTACAGTAGGGGTCCCCAACCCTGGGTACCAGTCTGTGACCTGTTAGGAACTGGGCCACACAACAGGAGGTGAGTGGCAGGTGAGCCAGCGAAGCTTCATCTGTATTTACAGCCACTCCAGATAGCTCCCGTTACCGCCTGAGCTCTGTCTACTGTCAGATCAGCTGCGGCATTAGATTCTCATAGGTGCGTGAGCCCTACTGTGAATTGAGCATGAGAGGGATCTAGAAATAAAGTGCACAATAAATGTCATGCACTTGAATCATCCCAGAAACCATCCGCCATTCCCCTGCTCTGTGAAAAACATTGTCTTCCATGAAACTGGTCCCTGATGCCAAAAAGGTCCGGGACCACTGCTTTATAGAACAAAATAAGATGAAAAATGCTTCTACTCTGAATGTATTGTGTTGATGTTCAGGGTGACTAGGATAAAAAGGTGACACCTGAAGAAATATCCTGTCAATACATAACTTCCTGCGGCAAGTCTGATGGGGTGGAGGGGACATCAAGGAATCTCTAAAGAAAGCACCAGTCTCTCAGTCCTTGAATGCTTGTTGCTTTGCTCTTCATTTTTGAATTAATTTTTATGTTCACACTCACCTACTTAAGTGCTTTTAAACACACAGGCATTAAAGTGTGCTCTGGGGTTGTGTGGGGGCTTTCGAGGGACACACAGAAGGTCTCAAGGGAGCAGGGAGGCCTAGCGCATGACCATGACCTTGGGCTCCAGCATCTGAGAAGCAGAGAGACATAGCTTTCATACGGGCCCCTCAGGGCCACCCTGGAGGTCTTCTTATATCCTTGGTTCCAGGAGAAACTCCAGCAAGTGCCTGGTGAACTCCCTGCTCCCTGTGATTTGAGCCAGTTCACTGGGACCATACTGTGGGTAGTGCTTGCACACATAAGATGACTGGCCTTCTAGAAATTCTTGACTACTTTCGGCAGCATGGAGCTGGAGAGTGGCAGAGGAGCTTGGGGGATTCAGGTATTGCAGTGGATAGCTGGGGAGACCTGGCTAGTTTAGAGAGTGGCAGGTGTACCCCTGGCACAAGCAATGGCTGGCCTTGCATTCTTATAGCTTTCCTTGAATCTTGTGTGTCAGATTGCCTTGTTGTTAGATCCATTCCAACAGAAGGTACTGGCCAGGGTTTGTCCACTGAGGGTCTGCCGGGTTGTCCCAGGGGCTCAGGAGTTGTGTTAGGTATTTCGTTTGTTTGTTTGTTTGTTTTTAGAGTTGGAGTCTCATTCTGTCGCCCAGACTAGAGTGCAGTGGCTGCTCCCGGCCACTGCAGCCTTGACCTGCTGGGGTCTGGTGATCTTTTCGCCTCAGTCTTCCAAGTAGCTGGAACTACAGGTGCGCACTACCACGCCTGGCTAATTTTTGATTTGTTGTAGAGATGAGGTCTCGCCAAGTTGCCCAGGCAGGTCTCGAACCCGCAGGCTCAGGTAATCCACTCACCTCAGCCTCCCAAAGTGCGGGATTACAGGCTGAGCCACCAAGCCCGGCTTGTGTTAGGTATTTCCAAAGGCATGGTGCAAAGGCCACATTTGTCCAAAAGCTTTGCTGGTGAAGAAAACTTCAAGTTCCTTTGTAAAAAAACAAAAAACAAAAAAAAAAAACCCCAAAAACTGGAATCATAAAGACCATGTGAGATAAGAAGGAATGGGAACTTGCTTTGGTTGAGTTCCCACCATGTGCCAACCCTGTGGGATATATATTATTTTTACCATTTTTACAATGAAGAAATAGAGATTCAGAGAAATTGCATAACTTGCCCAGTGTCACACAGCTTGGTGTACTAGAACTTGCCTTCATATCATCTAGGTGACTCCAGGGCCCTATTTGTTTTTTTATACCATGTTTTTACATCCTTTCCTGCAGGTTGGATGGGAGGCTGATATGAATTTGACCTAAAACCAGGAAAATGCTTAATAGACTTTTGGTAAGCCAAACATGGTGGCTTACACCTGTAATCCCAGCACTTTGGAAGGTGGAGTGGAGGCGAGAACATTGCCTGAGTCCAGGGGTTCAAGTGTTCAAAACTGGCCTGGGCAACATGGTGAGACCTCATCTCCACAATAAATAAAAAATTAGCTGGGCATGGTGGTGCACACATGTAGTTCCAGCTACTTGGAAGGCTGAGGTGGAAGGATTGTCTAAGCCCAGCAGGTAGAGACTGCAGTAGCTGTGAGCAGCATGCCACTGTACTCCAGTCTGGGTGACAGAGTGAGACTACGACTCAAAAAAAAAAAAAAAATAGATGTTTGGTAGAAAAAGCTTTCAAAATATAAGGTCCAGGGAGACAGAGGAAGAGCATCTAGTGCTAAAAATGTTGGGGAGCATAATAGACCCCTTTATGTAACAGTACGGGGGGCAAAAAATCCAGAATTTATTTATAACATTGTGTATTCTTACATGTTTAAGCTTCAGTCACCTTCCAAATCCTCTCCGTTGGATGCAGTACACCTATTGAGATGCTTTTTCCACTGCGAAAAACAGTTTTTGAACTCGTCCATTGTGATGCCTTTCAATGCTTCTGCCATTTTTTGTTTTGCCTCTTCCATATTGGCAAAATGTTTCTTTGAGGACTTTTTTCATCCAGGGAAACAAAAAAAAGTTGCTCAGAGTAAGATGTCGTGAATAGGGAGGGTGGGTCATGCCATGTTTGATCAAAAACTGCTGAGTACTCAGTGCTGTGGGCAGGTGTACTCATAGATCACCCATCATGAAATGGGCAAACGCGTTGATAATCTAAAAAACAATTCACTGAAGTGAACGCAGTCTCCCACAACAACGCTTGCTGGTCCACGGATGCTGATGGGTTCCTAGAACACTCAGCTAGCGGGGAAAGCCCTTTGAAAGATAATTCTGGTTTTTTGAGGATCCCCCTCATACATTGCACAATTCCCTAAGAAGCAGTACTGCTTGAAGAGGGGAGTGATTCCTGGAAGGACAAGGACCTAGGCTGAGGCGTTGGGGAGGCCAGTCAAGGAAAACCCACAATGGAATTGGGGCCATGCCTGTAATCTGGTTTGATCTCTCCAGAGAGGGCATCACGTGCTATGATTCTGTAGCTCAGAGTAACACTGATATTTACATCTGAACTGAACTGACAGTTTTGGAATAGTCTCCAAGCAGCCACAAGTTAATAGACCTAGTATGTGTACAAAGCTGTGTTTAAGGCACTGAGACCCTGCCAAGAACTCTGGTCATTTCTGGCATTAGGTCTTTCCAAAGTTCTGCACAGACTTGGCAGAATCAGAGAGCATGTCAAGGACTGAACTGGTAAGATATGAACAAAACTGGGACCAGAGGCTGAGAGAAACATAATCCCATGGATGGTGGCAGAGACAAGGGAATGACGTGAAGGGATCAGCCAGGGAGAGATTGTGCAGGGATACTCTGCTCTGGGTTTTTTATTTGGGTTGAAAATACATGTTTCAGCCGGGCTCGGTGGCTCAGCCTGTAATCCCGTGCTTTGGGCGGCTGAGGTGAGTGGATTGCCTGAGCCCGCGGGTTTGAGACC
>NW_007195595.1:8787-28162 GCF_000164805.1 Carlito syrichta | reverse complement strand
GCACTCCAGTCTGGGCGACAGAGTGAGACTCCAACTCAAAAAAAAAAAAAGAAAATACATGTTTCTGTTAGAATGTTCTGCTTTTTATTTTATTTTATCTTTTATTTATTTATTTTTGAGTAGGAGTCTCTTGCTCAGGCTGGAGTGCAGTAGCATGCTCACGGCCACTGCAACCTGGACCTGTTGGGTTCAGGTGACCCTTCCACCTCAGCCTTCCAAGTAGCTGAAACTACAGATGCATGCCATCACGCCCTGCTAATTTGTGGATTTATTGTAAAAGCAAGGCCTTGCTATGTTGCCCAGGTTAGTCTCGAACCCATGGACTCAGGCAATCTGCTTGTCTCCACCTCCCAAAATGCTGAGCGTGCAGGCATGAGTCACTGCACCTGGCAGAATGTTCTGCTTTTTTGGCACCATCATTATAAGAGGTCAAATCCTGTGATATATGAGGGGGGACCCCAAAAAACAGAATTATTTTTTTGAGGGTGGGTCCCTTGTAGTTCGGGCTTCCTTCACTAGGTAAGTGTTCTAGGAACCCATCGGTTTTTATCTGGAAGTTTTGAAAGGTTGCATCATGATTTGCAAAAGAAATGTCCCTAGTTGTGACAAATAGGTGACCAGTTCTCCAATCAAGACAACGCACCTGCCCACACTGTGCTGTGTGTTCAGCAGTTTTTGACTAATGACATGACCCTTGTGCCTCATCCTCCCTATTCACCCCATCTCACCCTGAACAACTTTTTTGTTTGTTCCTCTGATGAGAAAAGTCCTCAGAGGGAAACGTTTTGCCCATGTGGAAGTGGCAAGACAAAAAACAGCAGAAGCCCTAAAGAGCATCAACATGGACAAGGTCAAACACTGTTTTGAGCAGTGGAAAAAGGGTCTTGATAGGTGTATTTCATCCAACGGCGAGTACTTCGAAGAGGACTGAAGTTTAAACATGTAAGAATAAATACACCATTTTTTATAAATAAATTTCAGAGGTTTGGGGGTCCCCTCCCTCATAGCTTGGATATTTGTTCCCTCCAAATCTTTTTTTTTTTTTTTTTTGAGTTGGAGTCTCACTCTGTCGCCCAGACTGGAGGGCAGTGGCCGCTCCCGGCCACCGCAGCCTCGACCTGCTGGGCTCCGGTGATCTTTCCGCCTCAGCCTTCCAAGGAGCTGAAACTACAGGCGCGCACTACCACGCCCGGCTAATTTTTCTTTGATTTATTGTAGAGATGAGGTCTCGCCTGCCCAGGCGGGTCTCGAACCCATGGACTCAGGCAATCCACTCACTTCAGCCTCCCAAGGCACGTGATTACAGGCTGAGCCACCAAGCCTGGCTCCCTCCAAATCTTATGTTGAAATGTGATCCCCAATGTTGGAGGTGGGGCTAGTGGAGGATGTTTCAGTCATAGGGGGATCTCTCTGAATTGCTTGGTGGCCTCCCACAAGGGCTGCTTGTTTAAAAGAGCCTGGCATCTCCTCCTCCTCTCTCTCTTGCTTCCTCTCTCACCTTGTAACATGCAGTCCCCCATTACCTGCCTTCCATCACAAGTAAAAGCCTCCTGAGGTCTCACCAGCAGCTGAGCAGATGCCAGTGCCATGCAAAACTGTGAGCCAAATAAACCTCTTTTCCTTTTAAACGAGCCATCTCAGGTATTCCTTTAAAACAATGCTAGATGTACTGATATACCCTGTAAGTGCCGTAAGAGAAGGGTGTATGTATCAAGTGCCTCGTGTGCTTAGAAGGTCAGAGACAGATCTGCCTCCCTAGTACTGCTGGACTGGAAGGTCAAAGCCTGGGTGAGCCTCATCTTTGTATTTTATTTATTTATTTGTTTGTTTTTGAGTTGGAGTCTCACTCTGTTGCCCAGGCTGGAGTGCAGTGGCACACTGCGCATGGCCACCACAACCTTGACCTGCTGGGCTGAGGCAATCCTTCCACTTCAGCCTTCTAAGTAGCAGAAATATAGGTATGTGCCCCCACACCCAGTTGATTTTTTATTTATTGTAGAGATGAGAGCTCGCTATGTTGCCCAGGCTGGTCTTGAACTCCCAGGCTCAGGCAATTCTCTCATCTCCGCCTCCCGAAGTGCCAGGATTACAGGCGTCAGCCACCACACCCTGCCTCATCTTTGCATTTCAAACAGTTCCTGGCACAGTGCCTTGGACCTAGTAGGTGACTGATCTATCACTGTGTGGGGTAAATGCAAGGCATAGGCTTCAGTCCCCTCCCCTACTGATGACTGTTTCTCAACTGGGAGAATACCCTGGCCAAGGCCGTCTGTGTCCAGTCGAAATGCCCTTGAAGATGTGCATATCTATGAACTCAAAGCAGTTACTGAGAGTCAACATCTTTGTTTTGGCTTTTTTTTTTTTTTTTTTTGAGTTGGAGTCTCACTCTGTCACCCAGGCTGGAGTGCAGTGGCATGCTTACAGCCACCCCAGCGTTGACCCGTTGGGCTCAGGCAATCCTTCCACCTCAGCCTTCCAAGTAGCTGGAACTACAGGCACACACCATCATGCCCAGCTAATTTTTTTTTTTAATTTATTGTAGAGAAGAGGTCGCACCAAGTTTCTCAGGTTGGTCTCGAACCCCTGGACTCAGGCAATTCTCTCGCTGCGGCCTCCCATAGTGCTGGAAATACAGGCTTGAGCCACTGCACCCGGTCATGTTTTGGCTTCTTTGCACATAATGCTATTGCTGTGTCTTGCTACCTTTCCCACACTAGGGTATATAATCTCTCCCCACATCTATTGGGGTATGAAAAGCTTTGTGCCGACCCAACCGGGTGCCATCCCATAAGTAATAATAAACCCATGTCTTTACCAACCTGTCCTCGGGGCGATTTATTTGAAATAGGTAAACATTACACAAGTCCCCTGTCTGATCTGGGACTGCCGTGATACACAATGTCATATGGGTGTTGAGCGAATCATGGATTCCTTGGCAGGACCTGTGGAAAATCATCAGAAAACACACAAAAAAACAAGAAACACGAGCAAATGTTTATATATCCTTTGGGCAACTCCAAGCTCTATCCTTGAGCAATCATGATAAATTAATCCAATGATAAATCAGTGACCTTATACATTGTTTTACTATATAGTTGCACTCAACCATCTTTTGTTAATTCTCATTAAAATGTAAAAAGCGTGGAATGGTTTTATACTAGGACAATCATTCAGTGTACACATATAGGGTTCGCTTTCTCTGTCTTTGAACTTAATTAGGTTTCTGAGTCCTTACTTTACTGCAGGCAAAAAGATTAAGCCATTGAGTCACACTTGGAGTTTAGAAGTGGTCAGTTTGAAATTGAAAATCAGTTAATTCAAGATTCTCCCCCTTTCTCTTAGTTTTAATCACCTCCTCTTCTCCTGTTAATGAGGGAAACTTTCTACCCTAGGGTTAAATGGGCATGGCTGAACACACGGCACCAACACAGGACAAATGAGGTTGACCATTGTTCATTAGTCACAGAGACAGTCCAGAGGAAGAGGACACCACTCAGGGCTACTCGGCAGGGCCTGTGGGAGGCAGGCTTTGTCATATCAAGAGAAGTTCCCTGGTTCCCACAGGAAGAGCTGATTGTTTTCTTTATTTTTTGTTTTTTATTTTTATTTTTTGAGTCTGAAGTTCTCACTCTGTTGCCCAAGCTGAAGCACAGTGGCGTGACCACAGCTCGCCACAACCTTGAACTCCTGGGCTCAGGCAATCCTCCTGCCTCAGCCTCCCTAGCAGCTGGGACTGCAGGCGCGTGCCACCATGTCAGGCTAACTTTTTAATTTTTTACAGAGACGAGGTCTTACTATGTCACTCCTGGGCTCAAGCAATCCTCCCTCCTTGGCCCCCAGTGTTGGGATTACAGACGTGGCCCACTGCACCCAGCCAAGATTGGTTTATTTGAGTAATTCTGTGATCGACCAAGGAACTGAATGTTACTTGGGGACCAGCAGAAATTACACCTGTTCCCTTTGATAAGGAGGGTTGTTAAGCTAGGAGACCTTATCTGTGGGAGCAGAATGGGGAGGGGGAGGCTTGTGGTTAGGCTACTTGAGGCCTTCCGATTTTGCCAAACGCCAAGGCCATGTATAACATTGGACTTGAAGTGTAGGCCTCATCCCAGTCCTTCTCCGTCATTTCTCTCTGAGGTGGTCTCAGTTCCTGGGGTGCTTTTAAATCATCCTGGCAGTTGGGGAGGAACAGCCACTTCCCCATCTCTGTTGTGAGTGAGCTGGTCCACCCAGGTCTCTTCTGATTGGCCTGCAGCTCAGCACCCCTCCTGGATAGCCCCCTTGGGGCCCAGGTACTCCCAGGTCTTTCTCCCCTCTTTGGTGGGTTGCTGGTCCCTGGGAGTCTGCCTCATTTCTACCAATGCTGACATCTCCCACAGCCATTGCTAACCTTTACTTCGGCATCTGCTGTACAAGAAGGGACCCCCAAAACCCAGAATTTATTACTTAAAAATTGTGCATTTGCCGGGCTTGGTGGCTCAGCCTGTAATCCCGTGCCTTTGGGAGGCTGAGGTGAGTGGATTGCCTGAGCCCACGGGTTCGAGACCCGCCTGGGCAGCGAGACCTCATCTCTACAATAAATAAAAAAATCGGCCGGGTGTGGTAGCGCGCGCCTGTAATTCCGGCTACTCAGAAGGCTGAGGCAAAAGGATCGCCGGAGCCCAGCAGGTCGAGGCTGCGGTGGCCGGAAGCAGCCACTGCACTCCAGTCTGGGCGACAGAGTGAGACTCCAACTCAAAAAAAAAAAAAAATTGTGCATTTATGTATTTTTTGAGTTGGAGTCTCACTCTGTAGCCCAGGCTGGAGTGCAATGGTATGCTCATGGCCACCACAGTCTCCTGCTGGGATCAGGCAATCTTTCACCTTAGCCTTCCAAGTAGCTGGAACCACAGGTACACACCACCATGCCTGGCTAATTTTTTGATTTATTGTAGAGACGAGGTCTCACGAAGTTGCCCAGGCTGGTCTCCAATCTCTGGACTCATGCGGTCCTCTCGCCTCTGCTGCCCAAAGTGCTGGGATTACAAGCGTGGGCCACTGTACCTGACAACAATAGTTCTTGATAAACCAAATTTAAAATTTTCAACCTCCTTAGCATTTGGAAGATAAAAGTTTTTGTTTTGTCTTCAACAAAACTTTGCTTTGCATATCAAGAACCCAAGAAGACTAGATAGAGCATGAAATGTATCTCTGTAAGTCAGAGAGAAGGAAGTATGCATGATAAATTAGAATGTTTTTCTTGTCCAAAAGGGAACAAGAGCTTGATGAGCAAAGAAAGACTATTTCTAAAGCTTCAGTCTAGTGGATGCCTAAGAAAAGATGCGGAGGAGGTCATCCCAGAGCAGAGGGTGTCTTTTGCCTGGACCCTTTCTGAGAGTGCTGAATCCTCACCACTAGACCACCAGGGAATGCTGGCTCACCTTGAGTGTGGCCCAAGCCTCACATGCCAGTGGGACCCCAGAACACCCAGAATTATCTTTTGGTGGGTAGGCCCCTTGTAGTCCAGGCTTCCCCAGCTAGGTAAGTGTTCTAGGAACCCCTCCGCATCCGTGTACCAGCTCACGTTGTGAGAGACTGCACTTGGCGTCAGTGATTTTTTTTTTTTTTTTGGAGAGTCCTTCGATGTATTTGCCCATTTCATTATGGGTGACTTATGAGTGCACATGCCTACACCACACTGAGTATTCAGCTGTTTTTAACCAAAATGTCATGACTCCTGTGCTCCACCCTCCCTAGTCACCTGATCTCAGCCCAAGCAACTTTTCTTGTTTGCCCTGATGAAAAAAAGTCCTCAAAGGGAAATGTTTTGCTGATGTGGAAAAGTTCAAACAAGAAATAGCAGCAGCACTAAAAGGCATCAGCATGGCGTGACCTCATCTCTACAATAAATCAAAGAATTAGCCAGGTGTAGTAGCACATGCCTGTGGTTCCAGCTACTTGGGAAACTGAGGTGGAAGGATTGCCCGAGCCCAGCAGGTCGTGGCTGCAGTGACCAAGAGCGTGCCACTGCACTCCAGCTTGGGTGACAGAGTGAGACTCTGACTCAAAAAACAAAAACAAAAACAAAAAAAAACTGTTGCCTCCACTCTTGGTCTTAAAATAACTCAACAAACATCAGTATCTTTTTTCTAGTGCTACAGCTATACTGTCCAATTCAGTAGCCACATGGGGCAATATAACTTAATTTTTTTTTCTTTCTTTCCAAGTTGGAGTCTCACTCTGTCGCCCAGACTGGAGTGCAGTGGCACGCTCCTGGCCACCACAGCCTCGACCTGCTGGGCTCCGGCGATACTTCCGCCTCGGCCTTCCAAGTAGCTGGAACTAAAGGCGCGTGCTACCATGCTCAGCTAATTTTTTGATTTATTGTAGAGATGAGGTCTCGCCAATTTGCCCAGGCGGGTCTCGAACCTGCAGGCTCAGGCAATCCACTCACCTTGACCTCCCAAAGCGCGGGATTACATGCTGAGCCACCGAGCCCAGCCAATATAACTTACTTTTGTTAAGACTGATATTAATTTGAATGAAATAAAATTAAGGGCAACCCCTTCGGGTCCCCTCCCACTGTGGGAGTTTTTCTGTCCTCTCAATAAATCCTGCTTAAAAAAAAAATTTAAAAATTCAGCCTGGTCTGGGCACAGTGGTGTTTATAACTAATTCCAGTTTCAGGTTTCTTTGTTTCTCTCCCCGCTCCCACTGCTTCACTTGACTAACCTTAAAAAAAAAAAAGGAAAGGAAAGGAAAAAATAGTTAAAAATTGAACCTGCAGTCACAGTAGTCACATTTCAAGTGCTCAACAACTGCATGTGACCAGTGGCAGCCTTACTGGACAGTGCAGATATAGGACATTTCTGCCACTGCAGGAAGTTTTTTCGAACAGTGCCAGCCTAAAACATACAAACACTCCCTTTGAGGGAGGGCTGTAATTTGTGAGAGGGGTGGGGGTGGTGGAAGGGTGATGAGGCCGAGGAAGAAACCTGTTCAAATCTCAAAATGTTTTGTTGCTTCGGTCACTTGGAAGAAAGTTCTGAGCTTTAGAAATTCAAGTAACTGCTTTTAATCCAATTCCCCTTGTGTTTTGGTAGAAGGACATTTCTGGCAACTGACAATGTTCCTGCCAACCAGGCCATCACAGCGGGCATGAACCGCCGGCTGCCAGCCCTGAGCAAAACTCTCAGGAAGAGCATCTTTGCCACACAGCTCAGCCTGTCCAGCCACTGGACCGCAGGGCTGCCAGGCATGTCTTGGGGTATTTCTATACCTAGGAAAGGTGTGTTGTCTGTAAGATTTGTCACCTTGTTTACATCTGGTTTTGTTTTTGCAGGGGCTTCTGAGGCTTTAATACCCTCCGTCTTCATGGGTTCCTACGCTGGGGCAGTCTGAAACCTGTGGCCAGCTATGATTCCCTGTCTGGGTCTTTGCCTCCAAATGCTCAACGGACTGATGGGGTAACAGCTTGTCTGCCCACAGCCGGTAGCAAAATAAACACTTAATCCTTCCCATTTAACAAATAATCATGATAGCATTTACAATACACAAATTAGGTCAGCAGCCAGGCTTTGAACAGACCTGGTTATAACATGTGTTATCGGATGTATCCCTGACAACAGTTGATCCCCCTAGGCAGGAACAATATTACCCACCTCCTACAACTATAGAGTTCAAAGTTCAGGAAAGTCAGAGATCAAACTATTGGAGAGTCATGGCAGCACCGTCACACACTGTATTAGTTATCTATTGCTGCGTAACAAATTGCCATCCAAATCCTGCAGATTAAAACAATAAATATTCATTATCTCACATACTTTCTGAGGATCAGGCCTCCAGGAACAGCTTAGTATGTATTTCTGGCTCAGGGTCTTTCATAAGGCTGAGATGAAGATCCTGGCCAGAGTCCAGGTATGTTGGCTCATGCCTGTAATTCCAGCACTTCAGAAGGCTGAGGCGGAAGGATCACCTGAGCCCAGCAAGTCGAGACTGCAGTGGCCGTGAGCGTGCCATTGCACTCTAGTCTGGGCGACAGAGTGAGACTCCCACTTAAATTAAAAAAAAAAAGGGGGGACTCAGAAAGGTTAAGTCACATGGCCAAAGTCACATGGTTAGTGAGGCGAGAAACTCAAATTCTAACCAGTCTGGTTCTGGCACACCATCATAGTTTTATCCACTAGGCAGCGCCATTCCTCACTCTCTCCCTAGGCAAACCCTTCTGCTTTGATAACTTGGATGACATTTGCATGTTGGGACTGTAATATCTACGTGTCTTCCCAGATTCATGTGTTCAACGGCTCTCTGGGTGTCTCCACTTGTTCCATCTCAGAGATGATATTTCCCAAGTTGAGCCCTTTTTCTGCTTAAAACTCTCCTCCTCCTCCTCCTCCTCCTCCTCCTCCTCGTCCTCTCCCTGTCAGTTGACTGAGTGACATTTTTAACGCAAGCCTGAGCCTGTCGCTTCTATCCTTATGCCCCTTCAACAGCACCCAAAAGCCCCAAGAAGAGCTCACCCGCCCTAACCAGACCTTCATGACTTGGCTCCAGCCGATATTTTTACCCTCAGCGTTCAGTTTGTTAAACACACCACGCTGTCTCCTGTCTCTTTCCTCAAGCTGGTCCCTCTGGTGGACAACGACCCTCTCCTCCCTCTTTCTGACTCTTCACCTGATTAACGCCTAATAATCCTTCAGATTTCAACTTTCAAGCCACTCTCTTTAGGAAGCTTTTTATGCTCTTCCACCAAACGGATGCCTCTCTGTGCCACTGAGCATGCTCCTGCTGCAAGTGACACGCTGTCCCCCAAGCCATAACTTACATGAGAAAAGCTCATACATCTTCCATAACAGGAAGTCTGGAAGGGAGGCATTCCTGTTGGTGCAACCACTCAGCAGTGACCTCAAGGCCTCAAGCTCTGCCGTCTGAGTGTGTCAGCAAAATGTCTTTCTCATCTTTGAGAGATAAAAACAGGGGCAAAAAGGCTGTCTTCTGGAGGAGCTCTGTCTTTTTATCAAGGAAGGGAATATTTTCTAGAAGCCTCCAGATAGAGTTTCCTTGTGTCCTTTCCGCTAAAACAGAGTCACAAGTCCTCTTCAGGTCAATGAATAGAAAAGGAAGTGGGTTGACGTGTCCCATCCAGATTCTATAGTAGAATGAGATGCTTCAGCCAGTGTGATCCTATACGAGACTGGGTGTATCCCAAGTAGCGTCACGACCAAGAACATGTGGTTTCCTGTGGTCCTCCCGATTGCCATTTGTGGTCCCGTGTCAGATGGACAGCCATCTTTCCTGATAGTCTCCTTCAGCCCCCACCACTGTCACTTATCTTGTCTCTTAGCCCTTCTCCTATCTTTTAAAATGCTTAGGTATAACCTGGGGCAGTGGCTCACGCCTATAGTCCCAGCACTTTGGGAGGCCAAAGTGAGAGAATTGCCTGAGCCCACAGGTTCGAGACCAGCCTAGACAACTTGGTAAGACCTCATCTCTACAATAAATCTAAAAATTAGCTGGGCATGGTGGCTTGTGCCTGTAGTTCCAGCTACTCGGAAGACTGAGGCAGAAGGATCACCTGAGCCCAGCAGGTTGAGGCTGTAGTGGTCGTGAGTGTGCCACTGCACTCCAGTCTGGGCGACAGAGTGAGACTCTGACTCAAAAAAATAAAGATAAAATAAAATAAAATGACTCAAAAAAATAAAGATAAAATAAAATAAAATGCTTAGGTAGAGAAGACATCTCTTAACATGAACATATTAGTAAGTTTGCTTTAATGTTATTATTTATGTTAGTTAGTTTTATTTTATGGGTTTTTTGTTTTGCTTTGTTTTTGAGTTGAAGTCTCTGTCACCCAGACTGCAATGCAGTGGCATGATCACAGCTACTGCAGCCTCAACCTGCTATCCTGTTCTAATTTCACTCTAATTAGCCACCATGCCCAGCTAATTTTTAATTTATTGTAGAGATGGGGTCTAGCCACATTGCCCAGGCTAATCTTGAACCCCTGGGTGCAGGCAATCCTCTCACCTCTGCCTCCCAAAGCATTATAAAGGTGTAAGCCACTGTGCCTGGCCATGATGTGTTTTTATTTAGAAGTATTCAGCTATTCATAGACAATAAAGGAAGTGCTAGGATGTATACTGCAAATGTCTGGTCATGAGTTTTGATGACCATCTCTCAACCTTCTAAGGTTACAAGGGCCTTCTCAATAATTAAAGTTATTACCTAGTTAGATTTGGGCATTTCTAAGAACATGTCTGTGTTTGGGGTATCTCCCTGTTGTTTCTGTGATTTCCCGCACTGGTAGATCCACATTCCAGCCCGCAAGGGGGGTCAGGTCTGGTGCCTGGTTGGTCTGGTGAAGTCGTTGTGTCCCGATAAGAAAGACGTCTAACTGGGCTCAGTGGCTCAGCCTGTAATCGCAGCGCTTTGGGAGGCTGAGGTGAGTGGATTGCCTGAGCCTGTGGGTTTGAGACCCGCCTGGGCAACTTGGCAAGACCTCATCTCTACAATAAAATTTTTAAAAATTAACCGGGTGTGGTAGTGCACGCCTGTAGTTCCAGCTACTTGGAAGGCTGAGCCGGAAGGATCACTGGAGTCCAGCAGGTCGAGGCTGCGGTGGCCGGGAGCGGCCACTGCCCTCCAGTCTGGGTGACAGAGTGAGACTCCAACTCAAAAAAAAAAAAAAAGAAAGAAAGACGTCTGATCGCTCACACTATCTTATCTATGTCTACCCTGCACTGAATATCCTTCCTCGTAGGAAGCATTTGATTTTTTTTTTTTTTCTTCTGAGAGAGCAGGACTTATTGAGAAGACAGAAAAGTTCTCACAGCAGGAGGAGACCTGAAGCGGTTGCCCAGCATTTGAATTTATATTGCCCTGAGAGTCAGGGCTCCAGGACTCTTGTCTCAGTTGTGCTGTAAGTTCTACAATCTCCTTAGGCCTCTGTCTCCAAAACTCCAGAGTGACAGTGATGAGTTATCTCAGAGTCTGTGAAATTATGGCCCAAGGAGCCCTGGCATTCCTCAGAGACACCTTGGAGCTCCTCAAGCAGAGGGGGCCAATGACAGGGGCTCTAGGGTGTTCCTCCTTGTCACCATGCTTGGTCTTGGTCTGTAGAATATTTGGGGCCAATGCATAAGAATTCATTGGATAAACGGGTTCTGAGTCTAAAGTAAGATCTTGTGGAAATATATGACTGGCTGATTGTCGAGGAGGATACAAGACTGGGGCGTTGTCAGCAGTCTATGGGCCGCACTGTCCCCTGGGACTGGCTTGGCAGTTCTTCCTGGGACACTCTGCCCAGCCCTCTTGCTGGCAGCCGGCCTTTCTCTGATACGTGAATAGCCCTGATCTAGGATCCAGTTACAGCAAGCTGCAGTTCCTGTTTCTGTTCAGGGAACTTGAGTGTCCAAGGTACAGTCACCTGAATGTTCTCTGAGGTTCTTCTTGCCATAACATCATGGGATTTGCCATCCTGGTCTGCCAAGGATAGCTCCTTTTTTCTGTGACCGAGACACTGTGGACGGGCTGAGGGCCTGGACTTGGGTCCTCATTTTGTCTTTTACCCTCTGGGTGACCCTGGCCCTCACCCCACTGGCCATAGGAGAACAGGAACCTGTATACCTTGTTTCTTCTGCATCCTCCAGGGCTCATGGCAGCCTCTCAACACATATTTATTTAAGGAAGGTATCTATGAACAAATGAACAAATCACACTTTTAAAGTGAAATTTCAAGCCAGACGTGGTGACTCATACCTGTAATCCCTGAATTTTGAGAGGCCAAGGCGGGAGGATTGCTTGAGCCCAAGAGTTCGAGACCAGCCTAGACAGCATAGTGAGATCACATTTCTAAAAAAAATTTTAAAAATTAACTGAGAGTGGTGACACATGCCTGTAGTTCCAGCTACTAAGGAGACTGAGGCAGAAGGGTCACCTGAGCCCAGGAGATCAAAGCTGTGATAAGCTGTGATCATGCCACTGTATTCCAGTCTGGGTGATAGAGTGAGACCCTGACTCAAAAAATAAAATAAAGTAAAATTTCTTAATGAATAATAAATTCAAATTAATAGAGAGGCTTTCTGCCTAAATGTTAAAAGATGGTAGTAGAAACAGGAGTTAGGATAAACATCAGTTTCCATTTCCTTATCCATGAAATGAGTATGATCCTGAATGGAAAGTTGTTATTACAGCTCTACCACGATGAGGACTTGACTCTCAAGTGTGAGGCATAGCCCTTTCCAGAATGTAGAGGCCGAACATGGGAGACTCAAAGGCAGATGAAGTGTTAACATGTAAGGAAGAGAGTTTTCAAAATGAACAGCTCAATGCACAGCAGAAAGCTGCAAGGGAGACATTCCCATTCTTTCTGTGTATGACCTGTTTAAGAAAGTTGCACAGCCTCCCTAACCTCCCCTCCACGTGTGCTGCAGGCCTGAAAGCCATTCTTCCTCGGGAGAAAATCTACTCTCCAGAGACTTTGCTTTGTACAGGCTGAGTGTAGAATGCTATCCTGGAGCCAGGCACGGTGGCTCATGCCTGTCATCTCAACACTTTGGGAGGCCAAGATGAGAGGACTGCCTGAGCCCAGGAGCTCAAGACCAGCCTGGGCAACTTGGCAAGACCTAATTTCTATAATATATCAAAAAAGTATCTGGCCATGGTGGTGCACACCTGTAGTTTCAGCTATTTGGAAGGCTGAGGCAGGAGGATCACCTGAGCCAGCAGGCGGAAGCTACAGTGGCTGTGAGCGTGCCACTGTACTCCAGCCTGGGTGACAGAGTGGATCCACAGGCACGCACCACCACGCCCAGCTAATTTTTTTTTTATTTATTATAAATACAAGGTCTCACCAAGTTGCCCAGGCTGGTCTCAAACTTCTGGGCTCAGGCGATTTTCTAGCCTTGGCCTCCCAAAATACTGGGATTACAGGCTCGTGAGCCACTGTACCCAGACTACACTATCTTTTACCTATCCCTGGAGTCTGTCCCTAGGAACCTGTGCTCTAGGAAGTGACCCCACAGTGCTGACACTAAGCTTTTAGCTCATAGGATCCCAGGGAATGCTGGGTGGAGGGCAGCTCTGCCTGGTTAGACCTGAGGGCTGAGTCTCTAAGTGCTTAAGGCATTGCAGCCAGAGGTAAAATATGGTGCCTGCGGTATAAGGCCCGGGTGTTGGCAGTAGGGGGTAGGGGAGGTGGAGAGAGGCTTCCAGCAGCTGTAGCCTCAGCTGGGGTGACTTAGCTGGCAGGACAGGCACATTGCTTCTGTCATGTGTCTGTCACCAAACAAACATTTACCAAGTGCCACTCCCACATCCTCCGGGCCATACTGAGCTGAGCAAGGCTCACTTTGACACAGCCACATTGTCTATCTTGTGAAGTTATTATGGTCTAACTAGGAAAGGAGAAAACTTGTCAATATTTTGAAGCATGGAGGCTGAAACTGTACGTTCCCGGTGGGAAGAAGCCTCCGGATTTTATATTGACTACAGGACCAAAGACTGTGGTGAATTTATTAGATGTGAGTGTCTGTGAATAGGTTAGGAGGTTTATACGTGCTGACGGGAAACAGAAAATGAATGAAAATAATTGTCAGGGAATTGGAATGAGACAAAAATATGCTTGTTTGCCAATTTCTATCTTTCTTCTTTAATAGAACTGGCATTCTCTACCCCAGCGTGAAAGATACAGCCAGACAGATGGGAAGAAAGATGAATTTGAAGATCTTATAATAGTCAGTCTATTATTCCTCTCAAAGGAGCATCAGAAATTGAAATTAAAACTCAACAGGTATGTGGAAGTCATTTTGAAATTGCCTTGAAAGCTTGCTTTACGCCCAGTGTGGTGGCTCGCTTTGGGACGTGGAGGTGAGAGGATTGCCTGAGCCCAGTGGTTTGAGAATAGTCTGGACAACTTGGTGAGACATCATCGCTACAATAAGTCAAAAAATTAGCCCAGCAGGTCCACACCCATGCCACTGCATGGGCAACAGAGTGAGACTCTGACTCAAAACAAAAAAACTATAAAACAAAAAACTTGCTTTTTGGCATTAGCAAACTACAGATAGACCCACGTGGTGTTTTTTCTAAGACGTTAAGTGTGAATTGAAGGTTTGTAGACTAGTCAACAGGCTGGAGAGAGGGAGGGACTAAGTATTAAAGGGCATGGAGGCCTTTGTTGAAGCCAGTAGCCACCCCTTAATGTCTCAGTTCTGTAAAGTTTAGAGTTTCATTATTTTTCTTTTCCTCGAGTTGAGGTATACCTTCACAAGGACAACGATAGAAGGTATAACCACTACTATCTGGTTTTGTCTTTGGTTTTTTGAGTCTGGGTGTCACTCTATTGCCCAGGCTGGAGGGCAGTGGCGTGACTACAGCTCACTATAGCCTCGACCTCCTGGGCTTGGGCAATTCTCCTACCTCAGCCTCCCCAATAACTGGAACTACAGGTGCATACCACCATGCCCAGATAACTTTTTAATTTTTTTGTAGAGATGAGATCTCACTATGTTGCCCAGGTTGGTCTTGAACTCCTGGGCTCAGGCAATCCTCCCATCTGGGCCTCCCAAAGTGTTGATGTGAGCCACCGTGCCTGACCATAACCACTACTATCTTAAGCATAAAATTCAACATGCAAGTATCCACATGGCCATAAAATGTCTGTAAAGCCTCCTTGTAATTGTTTTTCTGAAAAAAAAAAATGTAATTTATGCACTTGCCCATTTGGTGTGTGTTTGATGAGCCCTGTGGAGAAGTTGTTTTTCCAAGTCTTTGCTCAGCTTGGTCCTGGAATTCAGACTCTCCATGGCTGGGCTTGTTGTAACAGGCGAGGAGAGCCTCGGGCTGTTTGATTGCCAATGCAGAGATACACGTCCACAGAGCCACAGGGAGCATTCAGCCCCTACACATACCCTCGTGCCACGCCCACAGCTTACCCTCCTGAGTCCTCCTGGGGTCCTCCTCCAGGAAGAAACAGGGGCTCTGTGATGGGCTCATGTTACTAGAACAGAGTTTTCTCCTGGTCTTGTGTGGAGTTTAAAATCAACTTGTGAAATCCCCTTGGGTATTTAAATTGAGCTTCAGACCTGAGGTCTTCTCTTAAGAAATGACCGTTCCAAAATCCTGGCCATATTTAGAGACCCCAAAAGGCATGAGGTCACCTCAGGCACTGAGCACTTTACACTTGAGCAGAACTTGGTCAAAAGAGTTGTATTTTATCAATTGGGATGTGGACCAGGGAGAAAGGATGTTGGTCTCCAGGGGAGGTATATATACCCTAAAAACACTTGGGCACCCCAGAAGGAAAGTCGTCCTTCTTCTTGGAGAGAGGGTGGCTGAGGGACCAGACCCAGCCCAAAGCCCTTCTGTAGGAATTTGACTCAGGAGCCCAAAGTGTAAGCTGAATGCGGAAAGCAACCCTCAACCTATGCTTACTCTAGCTTCAGAAGCTTCTAGAAAATTGTGAAATTCATATGATCCAGAAGGTATTAAGAAAAGTTAGCAGAGAGATGACACTGGTTTTATCAGAAAAGTCCAAGGAGATGTGTACTCTCCCTGCAGGTAAAGTGTGTTTGAAACCCCAACTCAAACAAAAAAAAAAATTTAATTTTTGAGTAGTAGTCTCACTCTGCTGACCAGGCTGAAGTGCAGTGGCACACTCACAGCCACCACAGCCTCGACCTGCTGGGCTCACGCGATCCTTCCACCTCAGTCTTCCAAGCAGCTGGAACTACAGACGCATGCCACTACACCCGGCTAATTTTTTTATTTATTGTAGAAACGAAGGCTCACCAAGTTGCCCAGGCTGGTCTCGAACCCCCGGGCTCAGGCAATCCTCTTACCTCCACCTCCCAAAGTGCTGGAATTACAGGCATAAGCCACCAGGCCTGACTGAAAATACTTTTAAAAATAAAAAAAAAAACATAGTTGAACTTCAGTCGCTATACTACTAATAAACTCATAACTGAAATAAAGTTGAAATGGGGGAAACATAGCCTTTCTTATTTGGTGTGTGTGTGTGTGTGTGTGTGTGTGTGTGTGTGTCAAAATCTGACACATCTTTATATTTGGAGTGGGAAGGCAATCCAAATCATTTCCTTTCATTTGAGATCTAAAATAAGCGTCAAGGTGGGTACAGTGGCTCACATCTGTAATCCCAGCATTTCAGGAGGCCAAGGTGGGAGGATTGCTTGAGCCTGGAAGTTTGAGACCAGCCTAGGCAACACAGCGAGACCTCGCCTCTACATAAAAAATCAAAAAATTAGCTGTGCTTAGTAGTGCGTGCTGATGCAGAAGAATCACCTGAGCCTAGGAGGTCCAGGATGCAGTGAGCTGTGATCACGCCACCGCACTCCAGCCTGGGTAACAGCTGAGCTCGGTGGCTCAGCTTGTAATCCCATGCCTTTGGGAGGCTGAGGTGAGTGGATTGCCTAAACCTGCGGGTTCGAGACCCGCCTGGGCAACTTGGCGAGACCTCATCTCTATAATAGAACAAAATGAGCCGGGCATGGTAGCTCGTGCCTGTAGTTCCAGCTACTTGGAAGGCTGAGGCAGAAGGATCGCTGGAGCCCAGCAGGCCAAGGCTGCAGTGGCAGGGAGCGGCCACTGCACTCCAGTCTGGGTGACAGAGTGAGATTCCAACTCAAAAAAAAAAAAAAAAGACTGTCAAAAGAAAGGAATGAAGGAAGGAAGGGGAGAGGGCCAAGGAGGGAGGGAAGGCAGTTGTGGGGAGGGAGGGAGAGAGGGAAGGAGGGTGGGAGAAAGAAAGAGAAAGAAAAAGAAAGTCAGGGCCACTTCTTGGGCATATGCCTAGGACACTCACACAGAATGCAGAGGGGCACTTGGGGCTTCCCATTCTGTGGTCACCATTCTAGAAACTTGTTAGTTTTCACTTTGAATTTGGGTTTTGTACGTGAAATCCAGAGAGTTGATGGGGCGCCACGGGGGCTTGGGGCACTTCTCAGCTGCCTCCGCCTCTGCTCTCTTGCATCCTGGGCATCGCTGACCTCTCTCTCCCTTCTCCCACCCAGCAACCACTCCCTTCTCCCACCTGTAATTCCAGCACTTTGGGAGGTGTAGGGTCTGGGCACAGCAGGATCCAAGTCAGGTGTGTGCTCCTGGCAGTGTCCTGGGGATCCTGGGCAGCAGCACTGTGTGTGTTAAGCGGGCAGCTCAGTGAAGCAAATCTCTCACCACCTCCGGGCACCTGGGAAATTCCAGCATGGGGCTGCAGTACCTTTGGGGGTCACCTTTCCATAGTGGATTGGGGTGGTGGGTCCACAGGAGGGGGAGGTGCCTGTCTCAGTGTTTCCAGCCCCAGCCAGGGCATGGTGCCTCGGTCTGGTAGTGGGTGGGTTGTGTGCATGCATGCACTGAGTCACCTGCAGGACCACCAGGTACTTGTGAGGGTCTCACTCGCCATACCTAAGGGAGTGTCACCTTAGAAGCAAATAGACATCATGACAGGTCAAGAGAGAGACTGCCGAAGACAGGAAAAAGATTTCTATTTTCGTACTTGTAATGACACTTTTTCCTGCTTTTTTTTGAGCAAGAGCCCCACATTTTATTTTGCACCAGGCCCCGTGGATTTGTAGCCAGTCCTGTCTGAATAACAATGTCTGTTCCTTTTTTTTTTTTTTTTTCCCCGAGTTGAAGTCTCACTCTGTTGCCCAGGCTGGAGTGCAGTGGCATGCTCATGGCCACCACAGCGTCAACCTCTTGGGCTCAGGGGATCCATCTACCTCAGCCTTCCAAGTAGCTGGAACTACAGGCATGCGCCACCATGCCTGGCTAATTTTTCTTGATTTATTGTAGAGACAAGGTCTCACCAAGTTGCCCAGGCTGGTCTCGAACTCCTGGGCTCAGGCAATCCTCTCCCCTCCACCTCCCAAAGTGCTGGGATTACAGGCTTGAGCCAACATGCCCAGCCAACAACATCTATTCTTAACTGAATAATTCTGTAGGAAGATCCATAACCTTTGAGCTAGGGAGGCTCTGTCTGATGAGCAGAATAAATCGGGTTTTGAGACAAAACTCCACAGTCATTGTCATGTTAATTAACAACCTCTGTCCTCACCTAAGATGTAGTCATTTTACCAGGGCTTCGAGTAGCTGAATTGTCAACAGGGGAAAGGCTGTACCATGAAAGGGCAGCCTCTCCCCAGCCGGCTGGGTGTCTCCGAATGTCACCAGAGAGCCCTGGTTACAGATCATTTCATGTGACACAAAGCGCCTATTGTTTGCTCTGTGTTTGCCATATCCAGGCGGCTCCTCCGGGTCCTTGGAGGAAATCCATGCATACATAGCAGGTGCAGTCATCGCACATGTCGGGGCTGTGGTTCTTTCGGGGCACCCAGGAGAGGGACTGGAGAGCAGTTTGCTTTGTGTTTGTGCTGGCCCGAGCAGGGGACTTGACAGCTGCGAGGACCAGGCAGAGGGAGAAGGAGAGTTATTTTTAAGGGCAGTCAGGTTGTTATCCCTCAGCCTAACTCTGGCTGGCATCTACTGCTCAACTAACTTTTGCTTGGATTCTATACTTCTTAGACTTTTTAAATAAAGGCCAGTATTGAGGGGGTTTATTTTGTTTTGTTTGTTGGTCTGTCGGGCATGTGAGTGACTGTGTCCCCGCTGTGTGCCAAGAGTGCTTTTGTGTGTGTTTTTTCCGTGCCTGCCGTCTTCTTGAGGCCTCTGTGAGCTGGGCACCTTCAACGTAGCCAATGACAACTTGGAGTCCCCACTCACCTACTGTTGGCTGCAAGAAATCACTGTAGTGAAGGGGGCTTCCAGGCAGGGGCCACTTCCTCCTGCAGGGATCACCCCTGTGGTCAAGGTTAGCTTGGGGCAGGAAGTTTCTCCAGAGGGAGTTAGGAATGGAGAGTACTGAGAACCAGGGACAGCAAAGGAGCTCATCCTTTCCCCTGGGGCTCTTCTCCGTCCCTGGTGCTAACACTGGTGCCTACATTTTCTTTTTTTTTTTTTTTTGAGTCGAAAAAAAAAAATCAAAAATTATTCAGGCATCGTGGTGCATGCCTGTAGTCTCAGCTACTCAGAAGGCTGAGGCAGAAGGATTGGTAGGCTCTGTTGGTTCAAAAAGATGCATCCTTCATCTTTGACATTTTGGCATTAAAGTAATTTTCTTTTTTTTTTTGAGTCGAGGTCTTGCTCTGTTGCTCACCACAGCCTTGGCCTCCTAGGCTCAGGCAATCCTTCTTGCCTCAGCCCCCTGAGTAGCTGAGAATAAAAGGCATGCACCACTATGTCTGGATGATTTTATTATTATTATTATTATTATTATTTATTATTATTATTATTTTGTAGAGGTAAGTGCCCAGCCCTGAAGTGATTCTTTTTTTTTTTTTTTTGAGTTGGAGTCTCACTCTGTTGCCCAGACTGGAGGGCA